>NC_027752.1:46292353-46299824 GCF_000695525.1 Brassica oleracea var. oleracea | reverse complement strand
TTGTTGGATTTCCCTCCTTAAGCCCAAAACTAATCAAATCATAATCAAGCCTTAGTCCAAGAAGAAGAAACATCTAGAGAAAAGTGGAGAAGTATAGAAGAAGAATTGTGTAGAAGAAGAGAGAAAGTTATGGAGTTAGATATTTTGAAATAAATAATAATTTAGAGAAATCTAGAACTTGTTGGAGTGTGCTCCTTCACTTGTATAAATAGGGGTGCTTAGCACCATTTGTAATCATCCAAGAATCAAGAAAAACAAAGAGAGAAAATATTTGTAAGAGAGAGTTTCCAAAAACAAAATCTTTGTAGTAAACCCTTTCCTAAATATTAAGAGTCTTCTTCTTAAATTTTCTAGTTGTCTAATACCATCTTCATCTCATCGATATTGGATAATTTTCCCAACGCATAGTAGAGAATCACTGTCTCTGATGCATTCAATGTTATTGTGCTAGTGTTATTTTCATTCCAAAAAAAAAAAAAATATTGTGCTAGTGTTACTAATCACTCACTAGCATTGTCAGTGTGTGCATTTAAAAAAAAAAAGATCATGGTTTTGTCAGTTAATATCTCACTTGTCTCCTTTGCTTGCCTGATGAGACTTTTGGTTGATATCTGAAACAGAAGTGGTGCATCCGAAACGACTCTGAGCAAATCATCTCCAGGATCTCTAAGAGTGCCTAAACTGAGTCGGGTAATGACAAGATCTGAACCTAATTCTCCTTCACCCACTCAGCATTCACGACTTGACCGCTCTTCTGCTAACTCAAAGCCTTCTACTGAAAAGAGGTCTCCCAAGGTTCCAACTCCACCAGAGGTAAGTGTGTCAGCAAAACATTGTATCTTAAATTTAGTAAGTTTTTTCGTTGCTGGTCTTAGTTACTATGCTTTTAACTGTTGATATCCATTGTTGTTGTGTAATGATTGTTTGCAGAAAACTCAAACACGTGCTGTGAAAGCATCAGAGTCGCAACCTCGGTTGATCCAGATTAAGGAAGATCTAAGGAAAGCGAATGAGCTGATAGCATCCCTTGAAAACGAAAAAGCTAAAGCACTTGATGAGCTTAAACAAGTGCGGAGAGACGCCGAAGAGGCGTCAGAGAAGCTTGAAGAGGCTTTAAAAGCTCAGATAAAGGCCGAGGAGAATTTTGAAATCCAGAAATTTGAGGTTGTTGAGGCAGGGATAGAGGCAGTTCAGAGAAAAGAAGAAGAAATGAAGAAGGAAATCGAGAACGTCAAGAAACAACACGCTTCTGAAGCTTCATCAGCTCTTCTTTCCGCCACCCGGGAGCTGGCGGCGGCCAACGACGCCAAGAGCAAGGTCCAGAGTGAAGCACATGATGCCACCAAGATGGCTGCTATCCATGCGGAGAAAGTGGAGATCTTATCATCCGAGCTGATACGGTTAAAGGCTTTGCTTGACTCCACCAGGGAGAAAGAAACAATCTCCAACAAGGAGATTGCTTCGAAGCTAGGAGTGGAGATAGTGGTCTTGAAAAGAGAGCTTGAGAACGCGAGAGGATTCAAAGCAAAGGTCAATGAGCTAGAGAGTGTCATCGAGAGGCTTAAGGAAGAGTTACATTCTGTAAAGACGGCGGAGACTTACGCACAGAGCTCAGCTGAAGAGTGGCGTAACAAAGCAGAAGAGTTGGAGGAACAGTTAGAGGAAGGTGAGGAGGTTAAGAGATCTGCATTGGTTTCTTTGGTATCTATGACGAAGCAGCTGGAAGAAAGCAATGGTAGATTGCAGGATATGGAGTCTGAAGTTACTGATCTCAAGGAGAAGATCAGGTTACTGGAGACGGTGGTTGCTAGGAAGAAGGAGGATCTTGAGGAATCTGAAGAGAGGCTAAGTGTTGCAGAAGAAGAATTATCAAAGGCCGAGAAAGTGGCGGTTAGATTGAAGAACGAGCTTGAAACTGCGAAGGAGGAGAAGAGTCAGGCGTTAAAGAAGGAGCGAGATGCTACCTCAAGTGTTCAAGTGCTATTGGAAGAGAAAAACAAGTTATTATCAGAGCTGGAGAGCTCAAAAGAAGAAGAGGAGAAGAGCAAGAAAGCTATGGAGAGTTTAGCTTCAGCGTTGCACGAGGTGTCGTGCGAAGCACGTGAGTTGAGAGATCTGAAGCTTGTCATGAAAGCAACGACCGAGAAGTACGAGAATATGCTCGAGGAGGCGAGGCAAGAGATCGATGTTCTTGTCAACGCGGTGGAGCAGACCAAGAAGGAGTTCGAGAGCTCGGTGGTGGACTGGGAGACGAGGGAAGCTGGTTTGGTTAGCCACGTGAAGAAGTTCGACGAAGAGGTTTCTTCGATGGGGAAAGAGATGGTTAGGTTGGGGAACCTGGTGAAGAGGACTAAAGAGGAAGCTGACGCGGCGTGGAAGAAAGAGTCTGAGATGAGAGATGGGTTGAAAGAGGTGGAAGACGAGGTGGTTTATCTTCAGGAGACTCTAAGGGAAGAGAGAGCTGAGAGGTTGAAACTGAATGAGAAGATGTTGGATAAAGAAACTGAGTTTCAGAGCGTTGTTCGTGAGAATGATTTGCTGAGAGTGAAGCAGGAGGGTTCTTTGAAGAGGATTGATGAGTTAGAGGAAGCATTGGCCAAGAAAGATAGAGGTGAGGTCAGTGAGAGCGAGAAGGAGTATGATTTGCTTCCGAATGTGGTTGAGTTCTCTGAGGAGAATGGTCATAGAAGTGGTGCAGAAGAGAAGAAGGATGATAGTAGAGTTGAAGTTGAGTTTAAAATGTGGGAAAGTTGTGAGATTGAGAAGAAAGAAGCTTTCCATAAAGGGAAAGAGGATCCAAAAGAAGAAGTGGAAGACGAAAGAGAGAAAACCTCACCGGAAAACTTGAAAGAAAGAAGAGAAGAGCAGGTGGTGAATGAGGAGAAGGAGAAGAAGATTAAGAAGAAGACTCTGTTTGGTAAAGTTGGGAACCTTCTCAAGAAGAAAGGACCACCTGTGAATCAGAGATGAAATGAAAACATCTCTTTGATTTTTTACTACAGTTTTTTTTTGTGGTATTGATTATTACATAATGCAGATACACATCTCTCTTCATCATGTTGACTTCTTCCTATTATGTGTTGTTATATTTTCTTGTTTTGGGTTTATGGCTTTCTGAAATAGGGTTTTGTGTTCAGTTGTTTGGTTATGATTCTTTTCTTTTTTACGATTTGTTTTTGACCTATTGAGTTCTTCGTTCTTCTGTCATCAACAAACTCAGAGCAATGTTTATGTAAAGGTTTTTGAGTTATTCTTTCTCATAAGCAAAAAAAGGTCACGGCTTCCAGAGATTAACTGCCAAACAAGACCTCTTAAAGCAATCAGGGATCCCTTTCCTTTTGACAATTAGGTTTTCTTCTAACGTAATGCTTCTTCCAGTCACTACTGAGTCCAGCCTTCAACTCCCATCAGGGAATCAGGGATCATCTTCCTCCATTTTCCTCACCTTTTCTCTGTTCTCTATAGCCAACAACAAAAAAACACACATTTAGGAGAAGGAAAGCGACACCGTTTTTTTTTTTTTTTTGAGCAACACGACATCGTTTCATGTTTTAGGGATGTTTCCTTTATAGTTCAAATTAGACCCGAGCATTTTACCAGGACTCGAGTACTCGATCCAAAACCGACCCGATTTTTCGGGTAGAAACCGAACCGATCTTTTTATCCTATTGGATCTTGTTGTGGAGAGACTCGAGTGAAATATCCGAAAACCCGAAATTTCTAGTATATATTAGATATATATGGGTGTTTTAATATATTTTTGGTATTATGGATATTTTTTTAAGTTTCTGATTTAAGTTTTCGGGTATGATTTTGGGTATCGGATAAAAAAATTAGATTTTAAAAAATATAATTCTGATTACCAGATAAAATTTTGGATATTTTTTCATGTCTTCGGGTCAGATTTTAGATAAAATTTCTCATATTTTTCAAGTATTTAAATATTTTCAAGTATTTTTGTGTGTTTTGGTATTTTTTGAGACCGGACCCGATAGGATTCGAACCAAACTCGACCCAAAACCGGACCGAATCCAACCGACAAACTCTAATTTTCCTATTGGGTCAAACTATCTAAGATCCGAACCGATCTCAGATCCGACAGGACCGAACCGAACCCAAACCTATAAATTCTAATTACCCTATTGGATCTAAATATCTAAGGGCCAAAGAAACCGGATTCGACAAGATCTGCCCGAATCCGACTCGAGGAACCGAAAGCCCAAACCTAATTTAAATTTTGCCGATCAAATCTTGACCGTAATAAATACATTAGAAGAAAAAGGAAATTCGAAATTAAATAAAAAGGGAAATTGGAAACGGAAAAAAAAGGAAATAGATCCGTTAGCAATTAAATCTCATAATAGATCCGTTAGAAATCAAATCTCTTTCTCTATATATATCCTTTCTTTTGTTATTGTTTTGAAACATAAGATTGAATATGTTTATCTGCTAATCTTTGTTTCTTCAGACAAAACCACACAAACTTCTCTTTTTCTGCGAATCTTTCCTTCTTCAGAAAAAACCACACAAACTTCTCTGTTTCTCTGCGAATCTTTCCTTCTTCAGACAAAACCCTCACAAACTTGTCTGTTTCTCTGCGAATCTTTGTTTCTTCAGACAAAACCCACACAAACTTGTCCGTTTCTCTGTTTCTTCCGACAAACCCACACAAACTTGTCTGTTTCTCTGCCAATCTTTGTTTCTTTCAGACAAAACCACACAAACTTGTCTCTTTCCATCTTTGGCATCCCTGGAGACAGTTAAATTGTCGTATTTACCTCCGGAGTCCTTTGACGACAACCTCGTACGCCATAATAACCAGCAGCACCTTCGGATCTCCGTCCCAACTCGATCTCCTCCATACCGTAAATCAGGTTTCCAGTTCCTTTTCTCAGTCCAACTTGTTTTCACCACGTCTTCTTCTCTGAAACGGATTTTCAAATGTTTTTTTTTCTATGTCAAAGCTTTTTTGGGGGAAAATTCTAGATTGCTCAGATTGATATGAAAACTTACGTGAACTCATAAGTGTGGAAACAAATAAATGATACGGTCCGGTCATTAGTTTGATACTTTTGTTCGTAGGAGATGGTGAGTTTATTTTGCTTCACACTTTATGACCCACTAAAGTCTCTGTATCAATCTAGACAATTAAAAGATTTCCCCCCTCTCTCGTTTTTCAAGTGTTTTTGATAGGGAAAGATTTTGTTACTTGATTGACGATGGAAAGCTTATGTTTTTAACTTGCATAGTGTGAAAACAAATAGAACAGAGTCCGGTCGTTGAGATGGTTAGAGATCTTGATGTTCCATTTACTTTTTTCACACTTGCGTGAGTTAATAATATGAGTTTCTCTGAATCAGTTCGGCAACAGCTTCTTTCCCTCTCTGTTTTCTGAAATCTTTTTAAACATTATGTGCTTTGTTTTATGTGTTTGGTACGCATAATATAACCTGACATTTGCTATATTGTTTCAGGTTGTGTATAGTCGAAAGATGCAGCCAGGAGGAAGGTTATGTTCCGATGGTGTACACAGGCTATCTTATTATGGGAACATAGGAATGGAGAATGGGGTTGTGATCACGTTACTCTTGAGGCTGCTGCTGCTGGATTGGGGGTACCTAACACAACCAAAGTTCTTCGTAGCTGTTTTGTTTTGCTGTTATTGTAGTTTTGTGTTCAGATGTTTATGGTAGCTTATTCAAAGGATACAAGATCTTTTTTTTTAACGAACAGAACAAGATCTCTGTTTATGTAAAGGTTTGTGGTTTATGTAAAGAACAAGAATCCATGTTTCTTTGACTGTGAAGAAGTTAATTACAACTATGGGGGTACCTAACACAACCAAAGTTCTTCGTAGCTGTTATGTTTTGCTGTTATTGTAGTTTTGTGTTCAGATGTTTATGGTAGCTTCTTTCAAAAGATAAAAGAACTTTTTTTTCACGAACAGAACAAGATCTCTGTTTATGTAAAGAACAAGAATCCATGTTTCTTTGACTGTGAAGAAGTTAATTACAAAGACCTTTAACTATTGTTTGATGTCAAAAAAAGAAAAAGAACATAACTATTGTTTGATTCTTTGACCGTGAAGAAGTAATTTACCAGTTTCTCACGGTAAAAAAAAGTTATTATTAACCTTTAGTCATTGCAAAAAAGAAGTCAAAGTTGTGCTGGTTTTGTAGTCTGTGACCTATGAACTGATAACCAAGTCGAGAAAGGTAAAATGGTTGTTTTAAAATAAGCAAGTCTCTAGTTTAACGAAACCTTTTTTAAACTAAAGTAAAAGTTATACATAGAAGGTAAAAGAGATATATAATTTATTAATCATCTTGAATCTCTACGTATATATATTTTTTTGAACAACTTGAATCTCTACGTATAGTCGTATAGAAAAAGTGGCTTTATATGCAATTTATTTTTTGTGTTATATATAGATACGTATTTGAACGAAAAACCAGAAGTGCATGTATAAACTATATAAACTTTTTTCTTTAAATTTGTTATTATCTATCAAACTTCTTTAGATACTGAGCCAGACGAAGTCTTAGAGTATGATTAACGGGAGGTTAGGGTGGATTTTTAACGGAATATAAGAAACCGTCTGTTAACTTTTAACTAAAAAAGCTAAGAACCGATTCTTAAATTAAGAGATGATTTTTTATATTCCGTTAAGAAACTCGCCCTAAGAATCTCTCATTAGTCATGCTCTTACATAAATAGTACTAATTAACTGTATTGCGCATTCATGTGTTTAAATCTCTATAAATCTTAACCTATACGTTCTTTTCTTATGGAGATTAATTGGAGATTACCTTAGGGATTTTGAGCCAAATTAATCTTGATTTAAATTTATAATTGCGATTTGCGAGTTAAATGAATTTATAATATGGTTTATGAATTCATGTTTGAATCAGTGACCAAACACTACAAGAAAACAGCGGTATTCTGACGGACATTCCGACGGAAAATGAAATCCTCGGAATATTCCGAGGAAATATCAATCCGTCGGAATATTCCGAGGAAATTCCGAGAAAAAATGTGTTCCTCGGAAAAAACCGATGAATTCCGAGGAAATATTATAGCCGTTGGGGGATTTTAAAAATTCCGAGGAAATTCCGACGAACTAGCCGTTTCCGTCGGAATTCCGTCAGAATTTCCTCGGTCTGTCGGCAGGATTTAAACTATAAATACAAGCAGTCCTATTCCTCTTCATTCACTCCATATCTTCATCCTCCCTCTTACTCTATTTACACACGAATTTGATTCATAAAAAATATGTTTTCTTTAAATTATTTTCGTTCTTGGATCGATCGACCTCATTTGGATCCGAACACGAGATTGCTTACGGAAGAATACCAACGAGGTATAACCGACAACCGGAAGCAAAAACAAGTATGTTAAGATGTCCTTGCTCTAATTGTAAAAATAGAAAGGTTATTAAAGAGTGGGATGTTTGGACTCATCTATATTTGAG
>NC_027752.1:46281892-46288990 GCF_000695525.1 Brassica oleracea var. oleracea | reverse complement strand
GTTTTTGGACATATATCCATCGATCGATCTGTTTATAAAAAACGTTCGGAATATACCGATGGACATCTTCCTCGGAATATACCGAGAGACACCTTTCCTCGGAATATACCGAGGGACATGTTCCTCGGAATATTCCGAGGAAAGGTGACCCTCGGTATATTCCGAACGTTTTTTTATAAACGGATCGATCGATGGATATATGTCCAAAAACGCATCGATCGATGAATTTCCGAGGAAATATCCCGACGAAGTTCTCCCTCGGTATATTCCGAGGAGATTTCCGATAAACTAGTGATTCTCGGAATTCCGTCGGAAAATTCCGAGGGATTTCCGAGGAAAGAAGAAATTCCGCGGAATTATTTTCGAGGACTTGTTTCGTCGGTATGTCGTCGGAATAACGTTATTCCGACAAAATTTCGACGATTTTTTCCCTCAGTATCCTTGCTGTTTTCTTGTAGTGAAATACTTATACAAAAAAAAAAACAGTGGCCAAATATATAGGCGTCATAATATCAGTCTGGTTTCGTCCACTAGTGACAGTGCATGGAAAAAAAAGTTATCTTAATCCTAACGTCACGTTACATTGCATGGCTCGTAAGAGAAAACTGAACATTTTATGATTAATCAAGTTAATTTATTACTATTTAAGTTATGTTGTGTTTGGCTTTGGTTTGCGTGTGTATAATTTATTTTAATCTGTCTTTTAGCAAACATTGAAGGTTTAATTACATGTGTACGTATATTATAATACACAAGTTACACTTGATTCTATGTATCTGCCGTGTACATTTACGTATTTTAAAGCACATAAAAGGATTAACGTCTGTATTTATAATTTTACGGCATTGGTTTGTGCATTAAGGAGAAAATTACTATATGGATTAAGATAATTTAGGCTTGTCATTTTACTATTTTCAGGAGGTTTGAATTTTAGCATTAGCTATTTGGAAACTTTATCTTTGAGAATTACAAAGAGCATTCTTGTCATGAAAGATATACCATATATGTAGCTTCAAAGATTAGTAGTTTCAACGAATGCAAATAGTTGAACTGTGACGGGCTCTTGTGTTAAAAACTAGTCTAGCCTCCATGATTACAAGCCGGTATACAAAACTCAAGATGAGCACAGCTGGTTTGATCATTTTGTTTCCATAAATTATGTAAACAAAAACTACTATTCCAACAATTTCAAATAAATGAGATATATTATCCTATTAATAGTCTAGTTGAGCATGTGGGTTTTCGAGGAAGATTAATTTTCATACAACAAAGGTTCCAGAACTCTTTGACCTTCATCATATGTTAGCGAAAGATTCAACTATGCAGAAAAAAGTATTTTCACATTTTTGATTTTTTCTCAAAATCTATGAGTTAACCCCAACGAAAATATTGAATTTTTCGATAAATGCTTTATATACTGGAGCCTATGATCTTTAGTGTTGTTTTAAATTTTCTAAACACATTTCACATTTGTATTAATGTACATTAAAATCTCTTTCATGGTACATGAACATCATTTTATTTTTTTTGTCAATTAATTTAGTAAAACTTCATAATACTCCCTAAATTGGTGGAGTAACCACTATAAAATCGTTATTCTCTAAAAAAACGGAGACAACAAAAGTTTCAAACCTCTTTGACCTTCATCATATGTTAGTGAAGGATGAAACTATGCACTAAAACTGTATTTTCATATTTTTGAATTTTTTTCAAAATCTATGTGTTAACCCCTACAAAAATATTGAGTTTTTCGGTAGATGTTCTATATACTGAAGCCTTTGATCTTTAGTGTTGTTTTAAAATTTCTAAACACATTCTACATTTGTATTAATGTATATTAAACTCTCTTTCATGGTACATGGACATCGTTTTAATTTTTTGTCAATTAATATAGCAAAACTTCATAATACTCTCTAAATTGGTGGACACTATAAAATCGATATTCTCTAGAGAAACGGAGACAACAAAGGTTCCAAACCTCTTTGACCTTCATTATATGTTAGTGAATGATAAAACTATGCATAAAAACAATATTTTCATTTTTTTCACAAAATTTATGAGTTAACCCCCTACGAAAATATTGAATTTTTCGGTAAATGCTCTATATACTGAAGCATACTATCTTTAGTGTTTTTTTAAAAAACATTTCTAAGCAAATTCTACATTTGTATTAATTTATATTAAAGTCTATTTCATGGTAGATGGTCATCATTTTAATTTATTATCAATTAATATAGTAAAACTTCATAATACTCCCTAAATTGGTGGACTAATCACTATAAAATCGCTATTCTCTAGAGAAACGGAGACAACAAAGGTTCCAAACCTCTTTGACCTTCATCATATGTTAGTGAAGGAAGCAACTATGCGAAAAAACAATATTTTCATATATTTTAATTTTTCTCAAAATTTATGTGTTAACCCCCTACGAAAATATTGAATTTTTCGGTAAATGCTCTATATACTGAAGCCTATGATATGATCTTTAGTGTTGCTTTAAAATTTCTAAACACATTCTACATTTGTATTAATGTATATTAAACTCTCTTTCATGGTACATGGACATCGTTTTAATTTTTTGTCAATTAATATAGCAAAACTTCATATAACACTTCATAATACTCCCTAAATTGGTGGAGTAACCACTATAAAATCGCAATTCTCTAAAGAAACGGAGACAACAAAGGTTATTAAAACAGTATTTTCATATTTTTTGAATTTTTCTCAAAATCTATGTGTTAAATGCTCTATATACTGAAGCCTATGATATGATCTTTAGTGTTGCTTTAAAATTTCTAAACACATTCTACATTTGTATTAATGTATATTAACTCTATTTCATGGTACATGTGCATCGTTTTAATTTTTTGTTAATTAATTTAGTAAAACTTCATAATACTCCCTAAATTGGTGGACTAACCAGTATAAAATCGCTATTTTTCTAGGGAAATGGAAACAACGAAAGTTCGAAACCTCTTTGACCTTCATCATATGTTAGTGAAGGATGCAACTATGCATTAAAACAGTATTTTCATATTTTTGAATTTTTCTCAAAATCTATGTGTTAAACTCCCTACGAAAATATTGAATTTTTCGGTAAATACTCTATATACTGAAGCCTAAGCCTGGGCGTTCGGTGGTCCGTTCGGTTTCGGTCCGGATGATTCAGATTTTCAGAATTTCGGTATTATGCTCATAAGTACCATTTGGTTTTTACTAATTATCGGATTGGGTTCGGTTCGGTTCCTTCCGTGTTCGGTTCGGATCAGATTTAACCAGTTTTTAAAATCGTACAAAAATATATTTTTAAAAACCTCGAAAATTGACCAAAAAAATTTCAAAATATATAAATTATTTACAATCTAATTAAAAAGTAGTTAAACTATCTAAATTAACTAAAAAGTATTCAAAATAAAAAAATATAACAAACTACAAAAATATTTTTAATACTCTAAAATATCTAAATCACCTTAATATATATAAAACAATTAACATATTTAACTAATTTTGGATATCATCGGATCCTTATTCGGATTTCGGTTCGGTTCGGGTTATAACCAAAGTCCAAAGTAGTAACCTCATAAGTCCCATTCGGATATTTTTGTAAAACAGTTCAGATTCGGTTTCGGTTTTTCCAGTTCGGGTTAAGGTCGGTACTTCAGGTTGAGTTAAAAACTCTCAGGCCTACTGAAGCCTATGATCTTTAGTGTTGCTTTAAAATTTCTAAACACATTCTACTTTTGTATTAATGTAAATTAAAGTCTCTTTCATGGAACATGAGCATCATTTTAATTTTTTGTCAATTAATTTAGTAAAACATCATAATACTTCCTAAATTGGTGGAGTAACCACTATAAAATCGCAATTCTCTAAAGAAACGGAGACAACAAAGGTTCCAAACCTCTTTGACTTTCATCATATATTAGTGAAAAATACAACTATACAGAAAAACAGTATTTTCATATTTTTTAAATTTTCTCAAAATCTATGTGTTAACCCTACGAAAATATTGATTTTTTTGGTAAATGCTCTATATACTGAAGCCTATGATCTTTAGTGTTTCTTTTTTAAATTTCTAAACACATTCTACATTTGTATTAATGTATATTAAACTTTCTTTAATGGTACATGGATATCGTTTTAATTTTTTATCAATTAATTTAGTAAAACTTCATAATACTCCATAAATTGGTGGAGTAACCACTATAAAATCGCAATTCTCTAAAGAAACGGAGACAACAAAAGTTCCAAACCTCTTTGACCCTTATCATATGTTAGTGAATGATGCAACTATGCATTAAAACAATATTTTTATGTTTTTGATTTTTTCTCAAAATCCCTACGAAAATATTGAATTTTTCGATAAATGCTCAATATACTGTAGCCTATGATCTTTAGTGTTGTTTTAAAATTTCTAAACACATTCTAAATTTGTATTAATGTATATTAAACTCTCTTTCATGGTACATGTGCATCATTTTAATTTTTCGTCAATTCATTTAGTAAAACTTCATAATACTCACTAAATTGGTGGACTAACCACTATAAAATCGTTATTCTCTAGAAAAACGGAGACACCATTGGTTCCAAACCTCTTTGACCTTCATAATATGTTAGTGAAGGATGCAACTATGCATTAAAACAATATTTTCATATTTTTGAATTTTTCTCAAAATCTATGTGTTAACCCATACAAAAATATTGATTTTTTCGGTAAATGCTCTATATACTGAAGCATATGATCTTTAGTGTTGTTTTAAAATTTCTAAACACGTTCTACATTTGTATTAATGTATATTAAACTCTCTTTCATGGTACATGAACATCGTTTTAATTTTTTTGTCAATTAATTTTGTAAAACTTCATAATAGTCCATAAATTGGTGGACTAACCACTATAAAATCACTATTCTCTAGAAAAACCGAGACAACAAAGGTTCCAAACCTCAGATGTTGAAGACATGTTACCTCAGCTCAGAGATCATTCATGTACCCCGGACGGAGAATCAAAAGGCGGATAGTCTAGCACGGAGTGCCAGAAAAAAATCGTCTTTCGTCGTTCACATGGATTCAGAGCTATCAGTTTGTTTCACAGAGTCAGTATGAGTCTGTTTGTTTGATGACAAAATAAAAACAAAGGTTCCAAACCTTTTTGACCTTCATCATATGTTAGTGAATGATGCAACTATGCAGAAAAACAATATTTTCATATTTTTTATTTTTTTCTCAAAATTTATGAGTTAATCCCTACGAAAATATTGATTTTTTCGGTAAATGCTTTATATACTGAAGCCAGTGATCCTTAGTGTTGTTTTAAAATTTCTAAACACATTCTACATTTGTATTAATGTACATTAAAATCTATTTCATGGTACATGAACATCGTTTTAATTTTTTGTCGATTAATTTAGTAAAACTTCATAATACTCCCTAAATGGGTGGAGTCACCACTAT
Organism: Brassica oleracea var. oleracea; assembly: GCF_000695525.1. Lineage (NCBI taxonomy): Eukaryota > Viridiplantae > Streptophyta > Magnoliopsida > Brassicales > Brassicaceae > Brassica > Brassica oleracea. The sequence continues at coordinate 46,283,537 of NC_027752.1, read as the reverse complement.
AAAATCTTTATTCTTTAGAAAAACGGAGACAACAAAAGTTCCAAACCTCTTTGACCTTCATTATATGTTAGTGAAGGATGCAATTATGCATAAAATATTATTTTCATATTTTTAAATATTTCTCAAAATCTATGTGTTAACCTCTACGAAAATATTGAATTTTTCGGTTAATGCTCTATATACTGAAGCCTATGATCTTTAGTGTTGTTTTAAAATTTCTAAACACAACACATTCTACATTTGTATTAATGTACATTAAAATCTCTTTCATGGTACATGAGCATCGTTTTAAATTTTTGTCAATTAATTTAGTAAAACTTCATAATACTCCCTAAATTGTCAGAGTAACCACTATAAAATCGTTATTCTTTAGAAAAACGGAGACAAAAAAGTTCCAAACCTCTTTGACCTTCATCATATGTTAGTGAAGGATGCAACTATGCATAAAAACAGTATTTTCATATTTTTGAATTTTTCTCAAAATCTATGAGTTAAACCCCTACGAAAATATTGAATTTTTCGGTAAGTGCTCTATATACTAAAGCCAATGATCTTTAGTGTTATTATACAATTTCTACACACATACTAAATTTGTATTAATGTATATTAAACTCTCTTCCAGGGTACATGTGCTTCGTTTTAATTTTTTTGTCAATTAAATTAGTAAAACTTCATAATACTCCCTAAATTGGGGGACTACCCACTATAAAATCACTATTCTCTAGAAAAACGGAGACAACAAAGGTTCCAAACCTATTTGATCTTCATCATATGTTAGTGAAGGAAGAAAATATGCATAAAAACATTATTTTCATATTTTTAATTTTTTTTTCAAAATCGATGAGTTAACTCCCTACGAAAATATTGAATTTTTCGGTAAATGCTCTATATACTAAAGCCAATGATCTTTAGTGTTGTTTTAAAATTTCTAAACACATTCTAAATTTGTATTAATGTATATTAAACTCTCTTTCGTTGTACATGTGCATCAATTTACTTTTTTGCCAATTAATTTAGTAAAACTTCATAATACTCCCTAAATTGTCAGAGTAACCACTATAAAATCGTTATTCTTTAGAAAAATGGAAACAACAAAAGTTCCAAACCTCTTTGAACTTCATAATATGTTAGTGAATGATGCAACTATACATTAAAACAACATTTTCATATTTTTGTTTTTTTCTCAAAATCTATGAGTTAACCGTTACGAAAATATTGAATTATTTGGTAAATGCTCGATATACTGAAGCCTATGATCTTTAGTGTTGTTTTAAAATTTCTAAACACATTCTAAATTTGTATTAATGTATATTAAACTCTCTTCCAGGGTACATGTGCTTCGTTTTAATTTTTTTGTCAATTAAATTAGTAAAACTTCATAATACTCCCTAAATTGGTGGAGTAACCACTATAAAATCGTTATTCTTTAGAAAAATGGAAACAACAAAAGTTCCAAACCTCTTTGAACTTCATAATATGTTAGTGAATGATGCAACTATACATTAAAACAACATTTTCATATTTTTGTTTTTTTCTCAAAATCTATGAGTTAACCGTTACGAAAATATTGAATTATTTGGTAAATGCTCGATATACTGAAGCCTATGATCTTTAGTGTTGTTTTAAAATTTCTAAACACATTCTA
>NC_027752.1:46280919-46281606 GCF_000695525.1 Brassica oleracea var. oleracea | reverse complement strand
GAGACAACAAAGGTTCCAAACCTCTTTGACCTTCATCATATGTTAGTGATGGATGCAACTATGCAATAAAACTGTATTTTTATATTTTTGAATTTTTCTCAAAATTTATGTGTTAACCCCTACGAAAAAAAATATTGAATTTTAGTAAATGCTTTATATACTGAAGCTTATAATCTTTAGTGTTGTTTTAAAATTTCTAAACACATTCTACATTTGTATTAATGTATATTAAACTCTCTTTCATGGTACATGGACATCATTTTAAAATTTTGTCAATTAATTTAGTAAAACTTCATAATACTCTTTAAATTGGTGGACTAACATCTATAAAATCGCTATTTTCTAGAGAAATAAAAACAACAAAGGTTTCAAACCTCTTTGACCGTCATCATATGTTAGTGAAAGATGCAACTATGCAGAAAAACAATATTTTCATATTTTTTAAATTTTCTCAAAATCTACGAGTTAATCCCTTCGAAAATATTGAATTTTTTTGGTAAATGCTCTGTATACTGAAGCCAATGATCTTTAGTGTTGTTTTAAAATTTCTAAACACATTCTACATTTGTATTAATGTACATTAAAATCTCTTTCATAGTACATGAGCATCGTTTTAATTTTTTGTCAATTAATTTAGTAAAACTTCATAATACTCCATAATTTGGTGGAGTAACCACTATAAAATCA
>NC_027752.1:46280136-46280896 GCF_000695525.1 Brassica oleracea var. oleracea | reverse complement strand
TAGTGAAGGATGCAACTATGCATTAAAACAGTATTTTCATATTTTTGATTTTTTCTCAAAATCTATGAGTTAAACCCCTACGAAAATATTAAATTTTTCGGTAAATGCTCTGTATACTGAAGCCAATAATCTTTAGTGTTGTTTTAAAATTTCTAAACACATTCTACATTTGTATTAATGTACATTAAAATCTCTTTCATGGTACATGAGCATCGTTTTAATTTTTTGTCAATTAATTTAGTAAAACTTCATAATACTCCCTAAATTGGTGGAGTAACCACTATAAAATCAATATTCTTTAGAAAAACGGAGACAACAAATGTTCCAAACCTCTTTGACCTTCATCATATGTTAGTGAAAGATGCAACTATGCATAAAAACATTATTTTCATATTTTTGAATTTTTTTCGAAATCTATGTGTTAACACCCCTACGAAAATATGGATTTTTTCGGTAAATGCTCTATATACTGAAGCCTATGATCTTTAGTGTTGTTTTAAAATTTCTAAACACATTCAACATTTTTAATAGTAAATATTAAACTCTCTTTCATGTACATTAGTTTCGTTTTAATTTTTAGTCAATTAATTTAGTAAAACATCATAATACTAAAGATTATAATACTAAAGATCAATATTTGGTGGTTACTCCACCTAAATTGGTGGAGTAACCACTATAAAATCAATATTCTTTAGAAAAACGGAGACAACAAATGTTCCAAACCTCTTTGACCTTCATCATATGTTAGTGAAGGATGCAA
>NC_027752.1:46278393-46279809 GCF_000695525.1 Brassica oleracea var. oleracea | reverse complement strand
TTCCAAACCTCTTTGACCTTCATCATATGTTAGTGATGGATGCAACTATGCAATAAAACAGTATTTTTTATATTTTTGAAATTTTCTCAAAATTTATGTGTTAACCCCTACGAAAAAATCGTTATTCTCTAGAAAAACGGAGACAACATAAGTTCCAAACTTCTTTGGTCTTCATCATATGTTAGTGAATGATGCAATTATGCATTAAAACATTATTTTCATATTTTTGAAATTTTCTCAAAATCAATTTGTTAACCCCTACGAAAATATTGAATTTTTCGGTAAATGCTCTGTATACTGAAGCCAATGATCTTTAGTGTTGTTTTAAAATTTATCTTATGTTAGTGAAGGATGCAACTATGCATTAAAACAGTATTTTCATATTTTTAAAATTTTCTCAAAATCTATGAGTTAACCCCTTCGAAAATATTAATTTTTTTGGTAAATGCTCTGTATACTGAAGCCAATGATCTTTAGTGTTGTTTTAAAATTTCTAAACACATTCTACATTTGTATTAATGTACATTAAAATCTCTTTCATAGTACATGAGCATCGTTTTAATTTTTTGTCAATTAATTTAGTAAAACTTCATAATACTCCATAATTTGGTGGCGTAACCACTATAAAATCACTATTCTTTAGAAAAACAGAGACAACAAAGGTTCCAAACCTCTTTGACCTTCATCATATGTTAGTGAAGGATGCAACTATGCATTAAAACAGTATTTTCATATTTTTAAATTTTTCTTAAAATCTATGAGTTAACTACCCCTACGAAAATATTGAATATTTCGATAAATGCTCTATATACTAAAGCCAATGATCTTTAGTGTTGTTTTAAATTTTCAAAACACATTCTCAATTTGTTTTAATGATATTAAACTCTCTTTCATGGTACATGTGCTTCGTTTTAAATTTCTGTCAATAATTTAGTAAAAGTTCATAATACTCCCTAAATTGGTAGACAAACCACTATAAAATCGTTATTCTCTAGAAAAACGGAGACAACATAAGTTCCAAACTTCTTTGGTCTTCATCATATGTTAGTGAATGATGCAATTATGCATTAAAACATTATTTTCATATTTTTGAAATTTTCTCAAAATCAATTTGTTAACCCCTACGAAAATATTGAATTTTTCGGTAAATGCTCTATATACTGAAGCCTATGATCTTTAGTGTTGTTTTAAAATTTCAAAACACATTCTAAATTTTTATTAACGTATATTAAACTCTCTTCCATGGTACATGTGCATTGTTTTAATTTTTTGTCAATTAATTTAGTAAAACTTCCTAATACTCCCTAAATTGGTGGAGTAACCACTATTAAATCGTTATTCTTTAGAAAAACGGAAACAACAAAATTTTCAAACCTCTTTGACCTTCATCATATGTTAATGAATGATGCAACTATG
>NC_027752.1:46247628-46278293 GCF_000695525.1 Brassica oleracea var. oleracea | reverse complement strand
GTCAATTAATTTAGTAAAACTTCATAATACTCCTTAAATTGGTGGAGTAACCACTATAAAATCATTATTCTTTAAAAAAACAGAGACAACAAAAGTTCCAAACCTCTTTGACCTTCATAATATGTTAATGAAGGATGCAATTATGCATTAAAACAGTATTTTCATATTTTTGAATTTTTCTCAAAATCTATGTGGTAACCCCTATGAAAATATTGAATTTTTCGGTAAATGCTCTATATACTAAAGACAATGATCTTTAGTTCAATATTTTATGATATATCTAAGTTTAATGTGTATAAATGAGATCCATGTTTAAATTATGAAAAAGATATAGAAAGCTACTTCTTTCTTTTGTTGTTGTTTGAAACGGTTTCGGTCCGTTTCTTACACTATTTTGCGGGCCCCATGACACGTGGCGGCCCACGATTGGTTCCGTTTTTAATTTTTTTTTTTAAATCAGATAAAACAAAAATTAAAAAAATTAAAAAAAAATTAGAAACCCAAAACGGGTTTCACCCGATAATCATGCTCTTAGAATCCCTGATTTTGCCTGTTGTGTTTGCAGCATGTGACGAATATAAAATGGGGGAACAGATAGAAGATAATGAAAGGCTATTGTAAAATCAGATTGATGAGATATAGAAATTTAATTCCCTCCATTTCAGTTTTGGTGATGTATAACCTGACATTTTCTATATTGTTTCAGGTTGTGTATAATCCGAGAGATGTAGGAAGGTTTATCTTATTATTGGGAACATAGGAATGGAGAATGGGGTTGTGATAACGTTACTCTTGAGGCTGCTGCTGCTGGATTGGGTTACCTAACACAACCAAAGTTCTTCGTAGCTGTTTTGTTTTGCTATTATTGTAGTTTGGTGTTCGGATGTTTGTGGTAGCTTCATTCAAAGGATACATGTTAGTAGTTACCTATTCTTGCAGAAGTCTAACCGTTGTATGTTGCCTACAACTCTGCACATTTCTCCTTTTTAACCCAATATCTCAAGGTTTTCTGTTCAGTAAAAGAGATTTTTTTTTTCGTTATAATAAAAATACATGTGTGTTGGCTTTTGGATCACTTATACTATGTTTAATCTTCTGCGTTGTGGTTACAATATAATACATCTGTTGGCTTTTGGATCAGTTATATTATGCTTTTAATCTTCTGCGCTGAGGTTACAACATTTCATATATTATATGATCAATGTTGAATCAAACGTTTGATAAAAGTAGTTGGTCTATCGAGTTTTTTTTTTGTGGTATTGCTGAATCTGGCTTATTAGCGCTTTGTGTTCTTTCTATCATCTCTCTTCATATCATTTTGACTTCTTCCTATGTGTTCTTATTTTTCTTTTGGGTTTATGGATTCTGAAATAGCGTATTCAGTTGTTTGGTTCTGATTCTTTTCTTCTTTGTTTTTTTTTTACCTGTTGTGTTCTTCGTTCTTATTGTCATCAACAAACTCAGAACAAGATCTCTGTTTATGTAAAGGTTTGTGATTTATTCTTCCTCGTTAGATATCAAGAATCCATGTTTCTTTGATTCTTCAAAAACTGGTTGGTGACTTGCAACGCAAGTTCCTCACGCTAAGTAACTTACCAGTTTCTCACGGTAAAAAAAAGGTTATCAACTGTTAGTCATTGCAAAGGAGAAGTCAAACTTGTGCTGGTTTCGTAGTCTTTGACTTATGAACGGATAACAAAGTCGAGAATGGTAAAATCGTTGTTTCAAATGGGGCAAGTCTCTAGTTTAACGAAACCTTTTTTAACTAACTAAAGTAAAAGTATACATAGAAGGTAAAAGAGATATAATTAATCATCTTGAATCTAAGTATAGTCGTATAGAAAAAGTAGCTTTATATGCCAACTTATTTTTGTGTTATATAGATACTCAGGTATTTGAACGAAAAACCAGAAGTGCATGTATGCTTATTCAAAAGTAGGTGAATTATATAAAATATTTATACTTTTTTCTTAAACTTGTTATTATCTATCAAACTTCTTCAGATAATGAGCCAGACAAAGTCATAATTATACTTACATGAATACTAATTAACTGTATTGCATTCATGTGTTACATCTATATAAATTTTAACCTATTACATTCTTTTCTTATGGAGATTAGAGTTAACTTTAGGGATTTTGAGCCAAATTAATATTGATTTAAATTTATAATTGTGCGTTAAATGAACTCATGTTTGAATCAATGATATATAGGCGCCATACTATCAGTCTGGTTTCGTCAACTAGTGAGCTGACAGTGCATGAAAAAAACAAAAAGTTCTCTTAATCCTAACGTGACGTTACAATGCATGGCTCGTAAGAGATAACTGAACATTGTATGATTAATTAAGTTAATTAATTACTATTTAAGTTATGTTGTGTTAGGCTTTGGTAACTACGAGTAATGTAGCAAAATAAATCAGGTTTATCTTGCGTGAGTGTAGAATTTATTTTAATCTGTCTTTTAGCAAACATTGAAGGTTTAATCATATGTGTACGTATATTATAATACACAAATTACTCTTGATTCTATGTATGTGCCGTGTACATTTACGTATTTTAAAGCACATAAAAGGATTAACGTCCGTATTTATAATTTTACGGCGTTGGTTTGTGCATTACGGAGAAAATTACTATATGGATTAAGATAATTTAGGCTTGTCCATTTACTATTTTCAGGAGATTTGAATTTTAGCATTATCTCTTTGGAAACCTTATCTATGAGAGTTACAAAGAGAATTCTTGTCATGAAAGATATATCGTATATCTTTTCAAAAAAAAAAGACATATGATATATAATATATGTAGCCTCAAAGCTTTACTAGTTTCAACGCATGCAAATAGTTGAACTGTAACGGGCTCTTGTGTTAAAAACTAGTCTAACCTCCATTTATTACAAACTGGTATTCAAAACTCAAAATGAGCAGCTTGTTTGATCATGAGCAGCTTGTTTGATCATTTTGTTTCCATAAATTATGTAAACAAACACTTTTTTTTGTCAGCGTAAACAAACACTATTCCAACAATTTCAAATAAATCAGATATATTAGCCTATTAATAGACTAGTTGAGCATGTGGATATACGAGGAAGATTAATTTCCATAATATTGATTAGTCGTCCGTCGATTAATCATTTATCAATACTTCTTCAATGAGATTTAATTTTTTTAGAAGTAAATACTGTAGTATTTTTACAGTTAGATACATTTTAAATAACAGATGACAATTTAATATTCACATTTAATCAAGCAAGAAACTTAAACGCATTTAATCAAGCAAGAAACTTAAAATTTTCAAAACACCTTAAATGCACTTAAAACCAAATATAAAAATTAAGATCATGTCCTAAGGTAAGACCGTAGATCCGTAGACGAACTATAAAGTATGTTAGTGGTTATAGGAAAATCAACTGTGAGAATGTGTCACATTCGGATTAGTTGGAATCTTCTGATGCACGAAAAATACATTTTCTTCTTTTAATCTAAAACTGTTATCAATCATGAATTGTTACAATTAATTATAGATACCCTGTCACGTATATGTCATATTAATATACATTTTTTGAAAATTAAATCATGAAAATATAATAAGATAGTTTTGAACCATCAATAAAGTGCTAGATTTTTCTCTTGTAATTAAAATTAAAAATATATATTTTAGTTATTTGCTTTTTGGATGTCTAAGCGTTTGATTAAAATTTAGAATACGGTGTATATATGTATAATGTATGTTTTAGGCATCTTAATATTCAAAATTGATTCTTTCAAAAAAAATATATTCAAAATTGATGTCAGCAACATATATATATATGACACGTACAAAGATTTACTTACAAGTTACAAGGATCAAGAAAAATTTTAGTAGATGGAAAAGGTTAGGGTTTTGGGGTCCCATGGGCTTGTATAGTCTCAGACAAATAGTTGGCGTGTCTTAATTTGCTTAAAACCAGATTTACACCAATAATGAACAACCATATCGACACAATTATTTTTTCTTTAATTGAATATTAAATTTAATTCAAAAAAAAGCTTGATTACAACTATGTCCTTTCTTATGATTTTCTATACAAATTTGTTTTTGATAGAACCAAATAGAAATTCTTTCTTCAATCAATTTCCATCTTCATCCTAGCTTTGTATAGTTGAAAACCAGAACCCTAAGCCCCCTTCTAGTCTCTTGTCGTTCTTCTGAATTATAGAGAATTTGTTTCTCATTGTTTTTTTTTTTTTTGCTTAAGTTTGTTTCTCATTTTCTTGCCAATCAATTAAATTTATTTCAAATTACCAAAATACTATATACAGTATGAGATGTTTAAGAAACAAAAAAAAAACGATATCTTTACAAACAAATTTTATGAAAACCTTTTTAACTGATAAAGATTTATATATATTTGATTTTATGTTGATTTGATGTGTGTATGGTTGAGATGCGTACCAGCGATCAGTAATCCATACTATTATAGAGACACTGTCCATCTATCTTATGCAATATGTTTTAAGAGTTGGGTCGTAAATAAATATATTTTGAAAATTGAAGTAATTTTTGCTAGTCCATAGACATACACGATTCATAGCTCAGGTCCTATATAATGTGTTTCTCAGCATAAGTTATTCTTTTTTTAAAAAAACATAAGTTATCGATGACAAAAATAATATAAATGATTTAGGACATGTTTTCTCATGGAAATCTTTTTTTTTTTAACATTTTCTCATGGAAATCTTTACTGGATCGAGATATTGGTTCTTGAGTTCCACGGGAATTCAAAGGGTATTGTTATAAATTCTTGTAGTAAGACAATAATAGAATGAATATATATGATAAGAGTGGAATCATCAACATTGAGAAAAATATATATGAGAAAGAAAAAATGTGTCACCAAAAACCCTAACGTTCCAAAAAAAAAAAGGTTACACATTTAGATCAATTAAAATTTTATATTTTCTTTAATAAATCTGTTATAATATATTAACATTTTACCAACAAAAAAAAGCTGTTATAATTTAAACAATATATATTATAGTTTTTTTTTTTTGGTAAAAATATTTATTATAGTTCCATTCATTCTTTGGATATCTAGCTCTTATAAGTAAGTACGTAACTTTTAATCTGATTTTTTTTTTTTAAAGTTTGAGAAGTATTACATTGTCAACATGAATTAGTTGCAGCAACTTTTATTCTAGACATTGCTTCACAAACTTGAACATCTTCTCCTCCTCGTTTTTTCTTCCACCACTTACCAAGGCCATTTTTGACATATCATTATTTGATACGATTAACGTCAAAAGGAGACGTCACAAAAGCTAACTAAGATATCCTTGTTCCGACAAGTCACAACCCATGTTCGGGAACGCGCTAGGCGCTAGTCGGGCGGTCGGGTTGGGCCTAGCGCCTAAAGAGAAAATCGGGGATTAATAGAAAATTATGCGGGGCGGAATTTTTAGATGGTTTACTATGTTATAAAACATGTTAATCTTTAATTGTGTATAACATTAATACATTTTCATGTTTAAGATTGTATAAAACACACAAATAGAATATATAAACTTAATATAGTGTAATTTTCATCAAAATTATGAATATAAATGATATTTATAAAATTTTAGATCAAATAAATAAATAAAAAATATTATTAAAAATAAAAAAATAAAAATAAAATAAAAATAAAAATAAAAAATAAATAAAAAAATAGATTAGGCGGCTAGGCGGTCATTTAGGCGGCTAGGTGTTCATTTAGGCGGTCTAGGCAGAAAAAATCGGATATCCGATTTTTTAAACCGATTTGGCATAAATCGGGGCGGAAAAGTGACACGTAACGCCTAGACGGCCGAGTTTTAGAACAGGGGTCACAACACAAACGAAAGCCTCTTCCATGTTTCTATATATAAACCAAAGAACACAGCACTTACCCTCATTAACTAAGATTTTGGCTTCACAATTCTTCTCCATAATTTTTTACTCTTCCTCACAGGTATATATCACTTACCCTCACATACACATGCATAAAAACATAAAATACTTAAGAATTTCCTATGTAATCACAAATCCGATTTTCTTTTCAAAAGTGCATTTACTAATTTGCTATATTAATATTAAGGATATTATTTTTGTTTTTCTGTAACTATTATTTTTAAGGCAGTATTGTTCACTCACAACATTTCAGTTTGTCACAAGTCTATTCAGTGGTTTCTAATTTATGTCAAAATGTTTTTCAAATTACAGATTCATATAATAGATGCTATTTCAAAATGGGAAGATCACCATGTTGCGATGAGAGCGGGCTAAAGAAAGGGCCATGGACGCCTGAAGAAGATGAGAAACTGATAAATCACATACGAAAACACGGTCATGGAAGCTGGAGAGCTCTTCCAAAGCAAGCCGGTCTAAATCGGTGTGGGAAAAGTTGCAGACTGAGATGGACTAATTACTTGAGGCCAGACATCAAAAGAGGAAACTTCACTGCCGAGGAAGAACAAACCATCATCAACCTTCATTCGCTTCTTGGAAACAAGTAATTATTTTATATAACTTTTTTTCCAGAATGATTATTTTAATTGCTAATTATCATATTTGAGATCAAGAGCGATAAAAGAAAACTACTACGAATTTTTAAAAATTAATCATTATTGTGTTATGTTTTTGTTTGAGAAAAATGTGTGGTTAATGATTATCCGTTCTAGTTGTTTTTAAACGATTAATGACATTTTTTTTCTTTTGGTAAAACTATTTGTTTTTAGAAACACTTCAGATGAAAATAGATTAATTGAGAAAAACTACAATATGCATGGTAGTGTGTGATATGTTTTTGTAACATCTATTTTGTTATATATGACTATACTAGTTGAATTTAACATTTTTGCTACTTAATTAATTAAATTTAATATCTCAATGATTCTAAAACTATAATCTAATTGTCACCAGTCTATTCTAAAATCGTAATTTTTATGTATGTATGTATATATGCTAGTAAGTTGATGTATAAAATCATACATATGTAAACCTACCACACTGGACTTTAGTAGGTGCATGCATACGTACTCGTCAATGAAGATTATAATTAATTACTTGTCATTTGGATCGAATAGTTAATTACTTGTTATAGCTTGAAAGTTTGATATAATACGTAGAAGGCTTAACTAATCCACCATATACTTCTATCAATATTTTAACTAATTTATTTTTCATATGTTTTAAAGGTGGTCGTCAATATCTGGTCATCTTCCTGGAAGAACGGACAACGAAATAAAAAATTACTGGAACACGCATATCAGAAAGAAACTTATACAGATGGGAATTGATCCGGTGACCCACAGGCCGAGGACCGACCATCTAAACGTTCTAGCCGCTTTACCGCAGCTTCTAGCCGCCGCAAGTTTCAACAACCTCTTGACTCTAAATCAAAATATACAACCGGATGCAACAAGTGTTGCTAAAGCTCAATGGTTACATAGTATGATGCAAGTCCTCAACAGCAACAACACATCTTCTTCCGTTGACATTCATCACACCAACTATAATATCTTTGGCCAATCTTCTTTCTTAGAGAACCGACCAAATATTAGTGAAAATCTGTATGATCCAACCCAAAGCATCTCTCGCATTGATCACCAGCCTCTAGATTCGTTTTCTAGCCCGCTTGGAGTATTTTCTCATCAAGATAATGAAGATATGATTCCTCCATTGATATCCGCCTCTTCTGATGGGTCTAAACAAACCCAAATGATGATCAAGAACAAAGAGATTTTGAAGCATAATGAGCACACTTCAAACCCTTCCTCAACCTTAACGTTCACGCAAGACCATCAGCCATGGTGTGACATAATTGACGATGAAGCAAGTGATTCTTATTGGAAAGATCTCATAGAGTAAGTTAGAGGACCTAGATATTTTCACAGATATTGTTGATATTTTTATTGCTGAATGTGGACGAGTTCTTAACATTAGTTTGTTTTTCCTTTTTGCAGGCAAACTTGTTCGGAGCCTTGGCCATTTCATGAATAGAGACGAAAGCAACACAATATTAGCATTTTTTTCTGTGGATATTGATAATTAACTTTCATACAATTTGTGTTTTAAATTTTCTTAATTTTTCAACCATGTAGCATTTTTCAACTGATTATCATACATTTGTATTATTTTCTTTAATTTTCTTGGACATGTATGTTTTCAATAGTAGTTTTTCACGCATAAGAGCTTACAACTCTAAACTATATTACAACTCTAATGGTTATTAACTCTAAACTATATTACAACTCTAATGGTTATTAAGATAATATTTATTCGGTTAAATTATAGAGATTTTCTTTTCTCTTAAATGTTCAAATTTAGTTGAGTATGGTTAAGAAGAAGTGCACAAATGGAATCTCGAGAAAGTGACACAATTATATTTCTATTTGACTCTAGGAGGAGACAAAAGAGATGAATAAGTATAATCAATAGATGGTAGCATTTAAACATCATTGCACATCTTATCTCTTGGCCACAGTCGATCATATATTTGTAAGACCACATGTTTAATTTAAGTTAAAACTTTATAGTCAAAGCAAAAAGATGACATCAGAAGAACATAGTTCAAATTAATCACTCAAAAGTTCATTTATAGTGTTAAAGATTGTGACAGGAGAGACATAAGTAAATAAAGGAGAAACGTGTACGAACACTAATCTCAAATATTCACAAGAAAATAGAAAAGCCTAATCGGCTAGTCAGTCGCATTATTCTTTTTATTCATAATTAATTATTTCCAAAATTTAACACTAAAGTTTTGCTTGTGGATAACGATTTAGCAGGAAACATGAAAAATGCAATCACACTTTTTAAGAAAAATTCTCGACAACAAAAATAGAAACCGCACCAAACGAAACGAAAGTAGACTACATCTGACAAAGCAGACACTTGAAGGTTATTATCCAAACTTTGGGAGTTAATCCACAGACATGGGCTCGGTTGTGTTCCTCTGATCTTCCACGGCTGTCCGAATCTCATCCACTAGACTCTTCTGCTCATCTTCCATTGTGTTCTGCAACTCATCCACCTGCCACCCAAACCAAACCGTTCACAATCACAAACTCATCAAACCACAAACAAACAAACAAACAAAAAACTCTTAAAGACTTATACACATTACCACATGCAACAAGAGAGCAAACTGCTTCTTCCTCAGCTCAAGCAACCTCCAGCTCGCAGTGCTCTCCGCTTCAAGCTCAGCAATCTCCCTCTTCAACTCAGCAATCACCTTCTCAGTCTCCGCCCTCGGCGGCTGCGCGGAGATCAACTTCCTAATCGTCTCGCACTCTTCCTTATGCTGCCTCTCAATCTTACTCTCCTCAAGCTGCTTCTTCAGCTCCTCGATCTCACCTTTCGCCTGCATGATCTGCCTCTCGGTCTCAACCTTCACCTCGTCGAAGCTCTCTTTCTCCCTAACGTTAGCTTCCACGACCGCCTGGCTCTTGAGAAGAGGGATCTCGAAGGTGGTTAGCTCCTGCAAGAAGGCCTTCGCGAGGCGGTTGCACTCGGCGTAGTTGTCTTCCTCTTTGTCGACTTCGAGGACGAAGGAAGTGAACTTCTTCTGGAGCTTCTTTAAGGGAGGCTCGCCTCGTGTGGTGGTGGTTCGGGTGAGGAGACGGTTTCTTATGATCTTGTCATCGTCGACGGGGTCGAAGGCGTAAGTAGGTTTGGCTACTACAGTCTCTAATCTCCCGGAGATCCTCCTTGCTTTCACTGACATCTGCGAGAGAGAGAGAGATGAACACACAACATTCAATCAAATTCAAATTCGCCAAATTGCATTCTCTAATTACGATCTAAGCAATCGAATCGAAGAAGGTAATCTCTTTACTTACTTGAAGTGAGCTGTCTTCTGCTGATGAACCCTAAATCGAAGGTAAGCTTCTTCTGTGTTTGAGCAATTGGCTCTCTCTCTCTCTCTCTCTTTTTGGGGGATAAATGCAAAAACAAAAAAAAAATACTCTCAACTTATATTTTATTGCAAAATAAACCCTTTTTAATACTATAACGCCAAAATTCAGGCCTGGCCCAAGTGAGTAGAGTGGAGCAGAGGTGCCCATTTGCTGACCCATCTAACTCAAAAGAGAAGTTCCTTCACAAAATTGTTTAATTTTGCTTAAGGGGCTGTAATATTAGTTTTTGCCCAATTTAAAAACGTTTGGCGACTGGCCTGATCATTACAATGCACATTTGTATCGAATTGTGTCACATATTACTCAAAATCTTTGCATGAGATTAAAACCCATATCCAACAATAATATTATTTTACATTAATTATTTGTTGAGATGTCCATTTACATTCTTTCCAATGGAAATGTTCTTAGTCAGTTGTTGAGTAGTGTTGGACAAAATATATGTACGTTTTTATTTGATCTGTTGTCTGTTTCGATTCGAACAGAAAAATCCGGATATCCTTAACTCTACGAAGCAAAGTAAATATTGATATGCAATATCCGTAAGAATCAAAGTAAATTACAAATACTAATATTTTTAGGAATGGATATCTGATCTGTTATATGCATACATATATTTAAATAATTATATATATATATAATATTATATATAAGTTTTACATTTTTATTTACTATATTTATTAAATTGGTTATTAGAATTTTAAAAGTACTTTTTCCCTTTTTTGTAATAAAATATTATTTTGTATATTAATTTTGAATTTTTTATTTATTTTTGTGGATCGAACCAAATATCTGAATAGATACGGATCAAATTAAAACGGATCGGAATACAAATACCTCCAAAAATCCAGATATTTGATTCATGCCCACCCCTTAATTTTGGAGTACGTTCAGAAAGCGTCACTTAGAATTGAATAAGTAAAACCTTCTGAGATATAAAATGTGTAACATAGCTTATTACACCCAGTTTACGAATCAAAAATCACATGATCGAACAAGAATGCACATTCTCGTCGCTAAAAATCTGAGAGGGATAGTTATGCTGGGCTGAATATTGAGGAGGGTAACTAAAGATTGTGTTTCCATCACTGTCTTCGTTCTTCTTGTTGCCCTTGTTATTGTTATTGCTCTCTTTGTCGTTATTACCTTTGCCTTTCTCTGTGTTCTGACTTACAAGCTCTGCATGTCTCTTAAGTTTTTTCTTGATTTCCTCCACGAGTTTTGGAGGATCCATGACTCCTCGTACCACCACCATTGACTTTGACCGGTCTGGTTCCGCCGTTTGAATACCTTTTAATTTGTCAAATAACAAACGCACACTTATAAGTTGGTTTTCAACTACATAATGGATCTGAATATAGCAAGTCACACATATTGGTTGATTAGAATTAGTCTAACCGGTTGAAAATCCCAAATATTTTTTACTAAGAACAATTATGCTTTGAACATTCCACCAATGACATATTGTATAACAAATCGTTTGAATTAAACACACTGATATCTAGTTACAAGAAGCAGCACTACATCTTAATATCTATATTTCTCTTATATGTATTTATATATATTACATATATATATATATATATATTGGTTACCTTTTATTTTCTCAATGCCTCTTTTGATTTCATTAACACATCCTTCACAGTGAATGTTCATTTTTAAAATTGCAGTTTTGATCTGCGGAGTACTCTGAAATCAAACACAAAAGCAAATGATCAATGATGGTAGTTCAATATTTTATGATATATCTAAGTTTAATGTGTATAAATGAGATCCATGTTTAAATTATGAAAAAGATATAGAAAGCTACTTCTTTCTTTTGTTGTTGCTCCTTCTTCTGATCTTGATTAGGGTTAGGCTTTGGGGAAATTAACTCAGCATTTTTACTGAATTTCTTTTGCACCCTTCGTAATATCTTCACCGGATCATCAAATTTCCCAGACACAACGACTTTATTTTCTCCAACCTCTATCTTAATTTGCTCAACCCCTTCCAAAACAATAAGATCACAAGTTAGAATCACTTCTGAGTAAAACAAAACGGTAAAATCTTATTTTTAATGATATTTTTAGAACTAGATTTAGGAAAGACTATTTTATTATGCCATTATGAAAGGTAAAGAGATAATCTCTCAATATTTCAATTTTCTACATACATAAAACCTGAAATTAGACAATGAAACAGAAGTTAAATATACTAAAAATATATTTTGGTAGAACAAACTGTAAATCAAAGGTAGAAACATTGAAAGTTTTTTTTTTTTTTGGTATAAAGCAACATTGAAACTTGATAAACATTATGGATGGTTTAAGATATATTTGTAAACTTACCATCATATCCCCTCAAACAATGGGAAACTTGTGAAGCGCAACCTTCACAGTGCATGTAAACCTTCAGAACAATTTCTTTACACTGATTCTTCTTATCAGACTTATCGGCATCTCCATTTTTCTGATTCTTCGTATCTGACTTATTGGAGTCTCCATTTTTCTGATTCTTGGACTTGTTGTCTGCGTCTCCATTTTGCTTGTTCTTTAGTCCCGAAAAAATTATAAGTAAGTTTGCGTAATAGATATATGCAAAAATCACAAAGAAAGGACACATACCTTTCCCATATCAATGTTTATTCCTTTGTAATATCACAAGT
Source organism: Brassica oleracea var. oleracea (assembly GCF_000695525.1). Classification (NCBI taxonomy): domain Eukaryota; kingdom Viridiplantae; phylum Streptophyta; class Magnoliopsida; order Brassicales; family Brassicaceae; genus Brassica; species Brassica oleracea. The sequence goes on along the minus strand of NC_027752.1, from coordinate 46,265,730 downwards.
GCAATGAAGAAGCTGAACAGCGTGAGGCTATATATATAAGAGAGAAATATTACTTAGATAATTTTTGTAACATACAAAAAATAATTTGTTTCTTTGTTTGGATGATCCTGCTCAGTTACAATGAATCATATATAATTGTAGCCACTAATATGATATAATTATATGATGACAAAGAGACAACTAGTTTGTAACGATCTTCTTCATTGTCCGATTAAAGGCATATTATTCATTAGTTGGATATTCTAAAATCACGAATGGTTACAGATCTTGGAACTTGACTTTCTCTTACATGTTAGCTTTTTAGATATGCCTAATAAATCTATCGATTTACCAAAAGATCGTTCAAACTCCCATTGTATACTCCAATATCAAATATATAACCTTCATAAAAACCAACCTTACAAAATTCAATTTTACCAAAAAGGGTAGCAACTGATTAATACATGTAATAATAACAATGGTTACATCGGAGTCCAGCAGGATTTGGTCTTAGGGTCCCAAACAGAAGGAATCAAGAACTTCAAGTGGTTGATTCCATGTGAGTTAAAGGCTCCACCAGTTACCGGGTCAACCCGGATTCTTCCAGTGAAACCAGGAAAAGCTCCGGATCCAAATACGCGTGTGCACTTGGTTGCAGGGTCCACTATATAATCCGAAGAGATGTGGTTTCCCTCGGTGATGTACGGTGGCTCAGATTTGAATAAGGATTCGCTTAAAGCTGGATTGGTGGCAACGTCTGCTAAACCGGTGGCTAGCTGAATAACCAACGCATCAGCTCCTATTTCACCACTTGGTGGTTGATAGGTCATGCCATGCGGACCTTCATTAGAAATGTGGAAAGGCCAAGCGCACTCTCCGGGACACTGCACCTCCGGGTCGCTCACCATTACGTATGGTTGTGGTTTTTCTTTACCTTGGCATCCACGTAAAAAAAATATTTTTATCCTTAATTTTCCAACATAACGCAACTAACGAGGAGAAAATAAAACCTCTAATAATACCATTGCGGGTAAGGGCGTAGCGTTGGCAAGTTTTGTTACAAAACCCTAGGCCATGAGACCTAACTTGTGCCGAAAGTAAAACCACAGGAACCACTTTTGACATGTTTTCGATGGCAGTGTCAACCAGTTTCTCACCGTTTTCGATTGTTAACTCCTTACCATACTTCATCTTCTCATCCACAAAGCTCCGGACAATCTTCACCTTAATCCTCGGAGCTACGGTTCTTTTACTCTTCTGTCGGTATATCTCCTTGACCTCATACCTCTCTTGATAACTCTCCACCAGTTTCCACCACGCTGATACCTTGGGGTCAAGACCTTCCTTGCTGTCAAAGTTGAGCGATTCTATGAAATCTTGAACCCTCTCTTTCTGGACCCGCGTGAATTGTCCGTACCAGAGTAACGAGAGATCCAAGGTTCCGTTTGGTATTTGCAAAGGTGGCTCACTACAAAAGCAGAGAGGCGCCAAGAGGAGGAAGGTAATGAAGGATAAGGAGGAGGAAGAAGAAGAAGATGCCATTGCTATAGCGTGAAGATTTTTTTTTTCTTTTCGTTTGGCCTTTGATAGGTCTTAAGTTTTTATTGCTTAAGCTATTTTTTAACATCGAAAGATGGTTTTGTTCTTCTTCTGAATAATCGCCAATGAAGCGAAGATCTATTTTCAAACAAAGCTGACTATTTTAAGACGGGTGGTGAAAAACTTTTAAGAACTTCAAACACTCTATCAACATGTTTAGGACGTTGTACATTTTATTACACAGAGTAACAAATGAATCGAACATAACAGTTTAATTTTGAATTAAATGAATCCGTACCCGGATGATGATGATCCGAGGTTAGGTTTGGTTTGCGTGGGTAAGACGCAATCTGTGTCTTTGCAAACCAGCCATTTCAAGCCTTGCTCTTCTTTCCTCGTCAGCTCGCCACTGACTTGATTCCATTCTTCATATAATTCACAACAAACATTGCAACCTCTCTGCAAAAAAATGCAGCAAATGTTTTAGACCTAAACAGTTTCTTCTATTATTCGACTTGTGTTTGTGTGTGTGTGTGTGTAACTTACAAGGGTGAGCAAGGAGACCGAGAACCGTTGAAGAAGTAGACAAACAAGAAGGCATCAAAATGCTGTCGTTTGATAAGATAGAATCCGTTTAATCTCCGGACGCATCTGAACATCAATCTGTTATACAAACGGATTGCAGGATTGTTGTATGCAATCACGTGAAGGTAAACTCCTCGGCATAAAGACAAACCAGACGCATATCTAATCACCCCACTAATAAGTGACATTGCTGACCAAAACCAAAAAAAAAACGTCAGAATGTATTATTAAACCAAGGGATTAATAAAAAAGACAGTTTCAGATTTGATTATATACCTATTCCATGGTTTCTGTATGTTTCTACAACGCCTAGTGTCAAGATGTAGATCAAAGTCTCCTCTCCTTGTGAGGAATCGTAACCTATTAGATCATCTATCTGTGCAAGACACGGAAACCATCTGCCAGCTCATGAAGATATATATATGAGAAGATAAAGAAAAAAAAATAGCACCCAAAAAACCCATGAATCAAACAATACTTCAAGCTGATTCAATTCCAAAGATCTTCACAATGTAACCACTTGGCTAATAGGTCCATCTACTGAATAACGCAACGGACCAAGCTAAAACCATAAACCTAACGATTCAACGGCTAAAAATCTACACAATACAAGAACTTGTAACCATTAGCATTGTAAACAATCACTGCTTCTAATCGCAACATCTCGTGAATAGAATCAGAGACTAAGCCAAAAACATAAACAGTGGTTCATTCATAGAACAAAATGTCACCTCGCTTTCTTTGGCAAGCACGAACTTGGCAGTAACGAAACCGATAAGCTCATCGGAATAACCATCAGGCCGGCTTCGATCAACAGCAGCCGACGAGACGATACCAACTCCGTTCACAACACACTGAAAAAACTCAGACTCATACCTGAAACAAACAAAAATAACAATCAAACCTTTATTCTTTTCACAAGACACCAAAAATAGAAACTTTGAATCCAAAAATGGAAATAACTGCATACTTGATGGGGTTCTGAATGTATCTGCTCCAAACGATCTAGATCATTACGGCTTATCGGTTTGTAGTAAATACTCGGACAACGAGAGATTCGAGGTTCTGAATCCTCCATGAACACACTTCAATTATGAAAATGCCAGATCACTGGATCCGACCCGTTAACCCAATCGGATCCGGGTAGATCTTAAACTCACAAGGAGCGAGTTTCGAGTAACGAAGCAAGGGGAAGACGAAAAGGTCCTTGCTTTTTGCCCTCTCCTCTTGCCTCTTGGGGTTCCTTCTCGATTGAAAACAAAAGCATCCTGGGGCTCACGTGATTTGCCACAGACATGTAGACCAACATGTACTTCTACAAGCAGTCATGTTCTGTAATGAAACGTTCGACAAACGCGAAACGTTAATAATAAGTGCGATCAGATTCCGATAATTCAATCGAGAGTGTAGAGATGCCACGTGTGCAAAAGCTTAGGGCCAGATACGTGATTAGGGAGGAAAAGACCAGGTACGTTAATTAATAAAAAAAAAAAACCCAAGTACGTCTCGTCGGTGGCCCACGTTGTATCTCTTATCTAAAAGTAATTAAAACTAATTAAAAAATAAAAATCGGACGGTAAAGAGGAGATCAGGTAGAGAGTGAGACACGATTTAACTTTTTTTTTGTCACAGAGACACGATTTAACTCAACTGCTTTTTTTGGACTAAGATATTTTCACTATAAATAAAAGAAGCAGAGAGCAGAGTTAAAAGATAAAAGATAAAAGTGTTAGAAGAAGAAGGAGAAGTGCTTTCTCTTCATCGATAAGATTAGAAACTTAAAAGAGTTATGGAATCGAACTGCGAATCTTCTACCACGGCGGTGAGCTCAATTCCTCCGTTTCTGAGCAAGACATACGATATGGTTGACGATCCATTGACCGACGAGGTGGTGTCTTGGAGCAGCGGGAACAAGAGCTTTGTTGTCTGGAACGTGCCTGAGTTCTCTATACTGTTTCTGCCGAAGTACTTCAAGCACAACAATTTCTCCAGCTTTGTTAGGCAGCTCAATACTTATGTGAGCAGCATACATCGATCCTCTTATCTTAATTTAATTATCTCGTTGATCCAGTTTTATTATTGTTTTCATAAATCGATTTGGAGAAATCTTTTTTCTGTGTGTTTTTATTGTCACTTGTTTTGATATGAACGAGTGAGTTACTATGTGCTTCATTCATCATTTTTCGTGAGTTGAGAAATAAAAAACAATTAAGAGTTTTATGGATTGATGTTGATAGTCTATGCACCTTTAGTTGGTTTTGTGATGTTTCATTAGTTGCTTCTTTGTTAAACAGTGGATCCATACTTTGCAATTGCATACATGGTTTGTCCTTGTTTTACAGGTTATATCAGACATGTTACTTCATTTTGTTCTGCATCTGTGTCTCTGAGGCTGTAATGAAATGTTGTCATCCCATTTTTTCAACAAATGAGTTTTATTTAGGTCAGACAAAACCATCAAGTGAATACTCTTTACATAGCTTGCTTCTCTTTTTCTTCTTTGCTTTTCTTACTTACCAGATGGGTTCCACGAACTTTGCAGGGTTATTTGGACTATGTGCTCTCACATGTGTCTCAAGATTTGGTTGCCTCAGAAGTTCCCATTTCTGCTCTAAGCACAAAACAAAAAAAATCTATCACTTGTCTCACGTTAGCTTTCCCTTCCTTTGTAATTGTCCGTCCAGGTACATGCCGATACACTAAGAACTATTTAGTTTCATTGAGCCATAGTAGTTTGGTGCTTAGTTAGACACGGTGGATAGACTTTATTGGAATACTTGTTATTGGTCTTTATGGTTAACACAGTTGGTTCTATGGTGGCTTCCTCTATTTCAATGGAATTCAATTTACTTCTTGTGGTTGATGATGGTTCCATTCTTCATGCATCATTTTTTCAGGGTTTCAGAAAAGTTGATCCAGATCGCTGGGAATTTGCAAACGAGGGATTCATAAGAGGCCAAAAACAATTGCTAAAGAGCATCGTCCGGCGAAAACCTTCTCAGGTGCAGCCTCCACAGCAGCCTCAAGTCCAGCACTCATCCGTTGGCGCCTGCGTCGAAGTGGGCAAGTTTGGATTCGAAGAAGAAGTCGAAAGACTCCAGCGGGACAAGAACGTCCTCACCCAAGATCTTGTGAGGTTAAGGCAGCAGCAGCAAGTCACCGAGCATCATCTCCAAAACGTGGGGCAGAAGGTTCATGTGATGGAGCAGAGGCAGCAGCAGATGATGTCTTTCTTAGCAAAGGCTGTTCAGAGTCCAGGCTTCTTAAACCAGTTCTCACAGCAGAATAACGAGGGGAACAACCAACACGTTTCCGAAGGTAACAAAAAGAGGAGGCTACCTGTTGAGGAGCAGAAGTACGCCGGCGGTTACGGGGCGAATGGTCTTAGCTGCCAGATTGTTAGATACCAGTCGTCGATGAACGAGACAGCAGACACTATGCTCGAACAGATACACAATATGAGTAACCCACAGAGCCGCCAGGAACCTCTCTCCAACAATGATGTTAGCTTTCTTTTGGGAGATGTTCCAAGCATTTCAGACAATGGCAGCTCCACAAATGGAGCATCTGGTGTTACATTGGCTGATGTTTCATCCAATCCTGCAATTAGCCAAATCCTGGAGGGCATTTTTCCGTATTCTCAAGTTGATCTCTTAGCTCCGAACCAAGGAGCAGCTTATGGGAGCTCAAATTCTGATGTAGTTGGATGTGAGACGGATAATGGAGTGTGTTTGGATCCGATAATGGCTGTTCTGGCTGGCTCAATGGGAATAGAAGCCAATGCAGTAAATGAGTTGCTTCCTGGAGTTCAAGATCCATTGTGTGAACAGTTGTTTGGTGAGAGGCCAGTGATTGGCGACACAGAGGAGCTAGTCTCAGGGTCAGTGGACAATGGGTTGATAATGGAGCAGCTAGAGTTACAATCCAACCTGAGGAATGTGTTGAGCAGCAACCAACAAATGAACCATCTTACTGAACAGATGGGATTCCTCACATCAGATGCGCTCAGGAAGTGAAATAGCCACAAGTTTCATAACCACTCAAGAGGTAAATCCATCTTTTTTATTTATAAGTTTATAATATTTTACACATTTTTCCAGAATACTTGTGCAAAAAAAATAAACGACTTGTTCTTGCAGATGTAGAAGATGGGCTAAAGTTTTGTGGAGTCTCGCAGCAACAAAAGGATAATGGCCAAAGGAGGTGTTATGTATGTATGTATCAAACTTGTGTTAATCTCATTCTTGTCAATGTGTGATAAAATAAGATATATAATAATAATAGCCTTAAGATTTCTGCATTGAACTTGGAAAGAAATCTCTACTTAGGCCTGGGCATAAAATCCATAATCCGAATCGAACCTGAATCGAAAACCCGATCCGTATCCGGTCCGAAATGTAAAAAAATACCTGAATAGATCTCGTAAGGTGGTACAAAACATATCCGAATCCGAAGTGTTATTAATCGAACCCGAACGGTTAACCCGAAAAAATAAAAAAAAATCCGAAAAATATCCGAAGAAACCGGTCCGAATGTCCAAACTAATATACAATGTAATTATATGAAATATGAATATATACTTCAAATATTCAATTTATATTTATTTTTATATGGTATCTAACAATAAGTATTTAAAATTTAAATAACTACTTTAAATACTTAATTATATATAAATAAGTATATATTTCTTATGTTTTACTTTTAAATTTTAGATTTTATTTCGGGTATATCCGAACCGATCCGATATAAACCGACTCCGAATGATATATGATTACTTTATGGATTCTATGATGTGATACAAAACTGACCCGAACCTGACCCGTACTTACAAATTTACTAGAATGAGACGTAGGAAATGTTATCAAAAAGAATCGAAATCCGAAAAACTCGACCCAGACGCCAACGGTTACCCGAACTTCCACGCCTATCTCTACTTGTTATTGATTTACACTGAAAGAAAATGGGAGATGTTCCAAACTGTGATATTATTTTGTTCTCGTGTTTGTCTTCATGGACACATGCTTCTTTTACGTATCATTGTTTGTGTTTTTTTTTATTAAATTAGCGCCAAAGTTGGCACTTCTATTTTAGACATTATAACCTGAGTTGTCACTATCTACAGATTATTTTTTTTGCTAAAAAATCTACAAATTATTTATATCAAAGTTATGTAAGTAAAATTGGTCAATCTCTATATCTTCAGTTATATTATCAGATTAGAAAGGATAAATTGATATTTATGTGATTTTACAGTTTAGTAGTTTGTACATTTTATTTTTTAAAATTTATTATATTATTTTGATCTATGCTTTTAAAATGAAGAATTATGACTTTGATCCCTGCACCAAATGCGTGATTGACGTTTTTGACGGGTTGTGTATGCAAACACACACGTTGAATCCAACCTAAAATATACCTAATGACTAGTGTTGCTTTGCGACCAAAATTATAATATTTATTGTACGCGGAAATATCCAAAAATAATATTTACATTTCGATCGAACGCGTTACTTATAATAAAAAATAAATTAATAAATAATGGAATTTTTTTTTTGTAACAAATAAATAAATAATGGATAATCTTAACTCTCTCTTACCTTGTCCGAAAACCTCAAGTCAAAAAGAATACCAAAAGGTGAAAAACAAAAAATTGATCTCCGCCGATTTCTTCTCTCACCGGCGTTTAGACAGTCGTCGTCGCTGTTACAGCCTCGAAACCTTACTGTATCACAATTAAAAATCAAAGAGCACAGATCTTTGGATCTTCAATCCATTATTTATATAATATAATAATTTCTGTAAGATCGATCTGTGAATAAAAAAATCGAGGCAATGGTTGCCAGCGTAACGTGTATCAGTAGTAGTGCAGATGTATTTGGTCACGACTAAGTCCCCCTTCCTTCCTCGTCTCTTCTTATTCTCCTCCTCCTCCTTCTCTCTCAAATGTTCATAACAAAGTTTGGGCAACACGACCACCACATTTGATCTCGTCAGCAAATATTTGTTAATTTGAGAAACCGTTTTGCTTCTTCTTTAATCCCCGGAAGATCTGAACCTCAAACCTTCCTCTGCCACAAACTCTCAGGTAACATTTAGTGAGTTAGAGATTTACTTCGTTAGCTGCTTCTCTTTTATTGGTGGGGTTATGAAACAGATGATCATTGTCTTTTTTTGATGTCTTTATTGGATAATATTATTATGATAAGATCTTGTTCTTGTTCAACTCTTAGATCTGTTTTCTTTCTTGATTATGACTTGAAGATTTTGACCTCTATTTATATACCTTTTTGCTTTTTTTTTTTTTTTAATCTCTCTCAGGGATCTGCCGGCTACAAAAGCCAGGTGGATTTATTAGACAATGGCGTCTAATAATCACTTCATTAACAGTAGATCCAATCTATCAACAAACTCTGACGCTGCCGAAGCCGTGAGGAACCACCAGCAGCAGCAGCAACCCGGCGTGACATTCGCTCGAAGAACATCCTCTGGACGCTACGTCAACTACTCGAGAGATGACCTCGACAGCGAGCTCGGAAGCGTTGATTTCACAAACTACACGGTCCACATCCCCCCGACTCCAGACAACCAGCCCATGGACCCCTCCATCTCTCAGAAGGTCGAGGAGCAGTACGTGTCCAGCTCCCTCTTCACTGGAGGTTTCAACAGCGTCACTCGTGCTCATCTTATGGATAAAGTGATCGAGTCAGAGACCAACCATCCGCAGATGGCGGGCGCTAAAGGCTCCTCCTGCGCTATCCCCGGTTGTGATGTGAAGGTGATGAGTGATGGGAGAGGTCAAGATCTTCTCCCTTGCGAGTGTGATTTCAAAATCTGTAGGGACTGCTTTGTGGACGCTGTGAAAGCGGGCGGCGGGATGTGTCCAGGGTGTAAGGAGCCGTACAGGAACACTGATCTTACGGATTTGGCCGAGGATGGGCAGCAGAAGCAGCAGAGGCCTATGCTTCCGCCGCCGTCTGGTGGGTCGAAGATGGAGAGGAGACTGTCGTTGATGAAGTCGACTAAGTCCGGTTTAATGAGGAGTCAAACCGGGGATTTTGATCATAACAGGTGGTTGTTTGAGACTAGTGGGACTTATGGTTACGGTAATGCTTTCTGGACAAAAGATGGGAACTTAGGTAGTGAGAAGGATGGTCACGGTATGGGGCCACAGGATCTGATGAGCAGACCGTGGAGACCGCTTACCCGGAAGCTCCAGATTCCTGCAGCTGTTATTAGTCCTTACAGGTGAATACTGTTTGTTTGTTATGAATCCAAAATATCACATAATTTAGTTCAAAATTATCTAAAAATCGGTCTAGCCGGCACCAAGGCATTCACCTAGTCGGCAAATCGGACCTAATCAATGCATTTTTTGTAGAATGGTTTAGGCATTCAAAAAATCGGCCTAATCAATAATTCCATATAAGACGCCTTGCTACCGCCTAGTTATTTCTCGAACATTTCAAACTTTCACTGATACATTTAATTTTTCTTGTGTAGGCTTTTGATATTTATAAGAATAGTTGTTCTTGCACTGTTCTTGATGTGGAGGATTAAGCACCAAAACCCAGATGCAGTATGGCTATGGGGAATGTCTGTGGTTTGTGAGCTTTGGTTCGCCTTTTCTTGGCTTCTTGATCAGCTTCCAAAGCTCTGTCCCATCAACCGAGCTACAGATCTCAATGTTCTTAAAGAGAAATTCGAAACACCTACACCGAGCAACCCGACCGGGAAGTCTGATCTCCCTGGACTAGATATGTTTGTGTCAACAGCAGATCCGGACAAAGAGCCACCTCTTGTCACTTCCAACACCATTTTATCAATCCTCGCAGCTGACTACCCTGTGGAAAAGCTTGCCTGCTATGTCTCAGACGATGGAGGAGCGCTTCTGACGTTCGAAGCCATGGCTGAAGCAGCGAGTTTCGCAAACATATGGGTTCCTTTCTGTCGTAAACACGATATCGAGCCGAGGAATCCGGATTCCTATTTTAGTCTGAAGAGAGATCCTTACAAGAACAAGGTGAAGGCTGACTTCGTTAAGGATAGGAGGAAGGTGAAGCGCGAGTATGACGAGTATAAGGTTCGGATCAACGGCTTGCCTGACTCTATCAGGCGACGCTCTGATGCTTATCACGCCAGGGAAGAGATTAAGGCCATGAAGCAGCAGAGACAGAACAAAGAGGATGAGATTGTAGAGCCAGTCAAGATTCCTAAAGCTACATGGATGGCTGATGGTACTCACTGGCCTGGAACTTGGTTAAACTCTGCTCCTGATCATTCCCGTAGTGACCATGCTGGTATTATTCAGGTACATTTTTGATCATTTAGTTCATTAGTAACCATGGTTCTAGGCGGCTGTTCGGTCCTAACCGAAACAATTTTCATAAAATCTGATTTATACAACTCAAATTGGTTTAAACCGTTCTAAATCATTTTAAATCGATTTAATTAAATATGTTAACTTAAATAATAATGTTAATACAAAGCTACAAATTTGTTTAATATCTTTTGTTTTTCACATCTAATTTTGATAATTCATCAAATAATTTTATTAATTCAAATCCACAAATAAAATATCTTTATATAAATGTAAAATATATAAGAGTTCTTAGATCAATATTTTCAAATTTCTTATAAATGCAGGTGATGTTGAAGCCTCCTAGTGATGAGCCATTACATGGATTATCAGAAGGGTTCTTAGATCTTACAGATGTAGACATTCGTCTACCTCTTCTAGTCTACGTCTCGCGTGAGAAACGACCAGGTTACGACCACAACAAGAAAGCAGGAGCAATGAACGCTCTCGTCCGAGCATCAGCAATCATGTCCAACGGCCCCTTCATATTGAACCTCGACTGTGATCATTACATATACAACTCCCAGGCCTTGAGAGAAGGAATGTGTTTCATGATGGATCGAGGCGGCGACCGGCTTTGCTACGTTCAGTTCCCGCAGCGGTTTGAAGGCATCGACCCGTCCGATCGTTACGCGAATCACAACACTGTCTTCTTCGACGTCAACATGAGAGCTCTCGATGGTTTGATGGGTCCTGTCTACGTCGGAACGGGTTGTCTCTTCAGAAGAATCGCCTTGTACGGATTCGATCCGCCTCGGTCTAAAGAACACCATCCCGGATGCTGTAGCTGCTGCTTCCCTCGCAAGAAGAAGAAGAGCCGTGTCCCTGAAGAGAACAGGTCTTTGAGAATGGGTGGCGACTCGGATGATGATGAAGAGATGAATCTTTCTTTGGTCCCCAAGAAGTTCGGAAACTCCACGTTCCTTATAGATTCGATCCCTGTAGCTGAGTTCCAAGGCCGTCCTCTCGCTGATCATCCAGCAGTGCAGAACGGTAGACCTCCTGGAGCTCTCACCATCCCTCGTGAGCTCCTCGATGCGTCGACGGTCGCAGAAGCTATTGCAGTCATTTCTTGTTGGTACGAGGATAAAACCGAGTGGGGGACTAGGATCGGTTGGATCTACGGATCCGTCACTGAGGACGTTGTCACTGGTTATAGAATGCATAACCGTGGCTGGAAGTCAGTTTACTGCGTGACGAAGCGTGACGCATTCCGCGGCACGGCTCCTATCAACTTGACGGATAGGCTTCACCAGGTTCTCCGCTGGGCTACTGGCTCGGTGGAGATCTTCTTCTCGAGGAACAACGCCTTCTTGGCTTCCCCGAGGATGAAGATCCTTCAAAGAATCGCTTACCTTAACGTTGGAATCTATCCTTTTACTTCGATCTTCCTCATCGTCTACTGCTTCCTCCCAGCGCTCTCGCTCTTCTCAGGGCAGTTCATAGTCCAAACGCTCAACGTCACGTTCCTAATCTACCTTTTGATAATCTCGATTACTCTCTGCCTGCTCGCTCTCCTCGAGATCAAATGGTCAGGGATCTCGCTCGAGGAGTGGTGGAGGAACGAGCAGTTCTGGCTCATCGGTGGAACGAGCGCTCATTTAGCCGCGGTCATCCAAGGGCTGCTCAAAGTGGTGGCTGGAATCGAGATATCTTTCACGTTGACGTCTAAATCAGGAGGAGATGACGTGGACGACGAGTTTGCTGATCTCTACATAGTGAAATGGACTTCTCTTATGCTCCCACCGATCACGATCATGATGGTGAATCTAATAGCTATCGCGGTCGGGTTTAGCAGGACGATATATAGTGTGATTCCGCAGTGGAGTAAGTTGATAGGAGGAGTGTTTTTCAGTTTTTGGGTGTTGGCTCATCTTTATCCGTTTGCTAAAGGGCTTATGGGAAGAAGAGGGAGGACTCCGACCATTGTTTATGTTTGGTCGGGGCTTATTGCTATCACCATATCTCTGCTTTGGGTGGCTGTTAATCCACCTGCTGGTTCTACTCAAATTGGAGGATCTTTCACTTTTCCATGAGTAATATAGGTTTGGTTTCTCAATCACTAACATCTCTTTGTTATTCTCCTTCCCAAAGATGAGAGTCTTGCAAGAGACTGATGGCTTTTAAAAGCTGAAGACAAGAGATTGGCTAAGAACCACAGAGTATAGTTTGAGCCAAACAAACATTAGAGCAAAGTTGAGAACTTCTCTTTGTCTTTTGACACTTTACTTTTCTCATCTTTGATTTTTGCTGGAAAGGACAATGTCTTTCTATATTTTGTAATATTTGATCTGTTTTTGGAGTTATTTATGCTGTCTACTGTTAATCTATTATATTCAGTTTTTTTCTTAAGAGATATCTTGATTCATATAGGCTTTGTTTGATAACAGAAAAAATGAAGAATTGAATAAATAAAAAAATAAGAATTTTTATTTAATTTGTATTCACAAAAATTGAAGAGAAAATATTCTTCGCAACTTCTTTGATTCGTGAGGAATATAATGGCATCATGTATCTAAAATTTGACCCCCAAAAAAATCAATTTAAATGGTAAATTTTAAGAACAAAAAATATTTTTTTTTAAAAGTGGTTACAAATTAATGGGCTTAAACGGGTCTGATTAGCGGGTCAAATATCCATAAAATTAACCCGAAAATCTAAACCCTACCAAAACCTTTGAGATTTAGAGAAGCTTCTTCTCTCTTCTCTCCTCTCTCTATGGCAGCTGCGAATTTCTTCTTCTCCAAGCCAATCTCTTCTACATAATTCGTTTATAGCATTCTCGAATCCGGAAGAACCCTAAGTCTCATCCATCCCCAGGAAGGAAGAATCATGGCTCAGAAATGTGCGATTGGTTTTATCTCAGCTATAGCAGCCGCTTCGTCTTCCTTTTCGAAATCGAAAGTCGCTGCTGCAGATGGTCCTCCTCCACAGCATCAGGCTGCTTCTGATCCTGAATCTTCCGCTCCTCCGCGAGCTAGGAATGATAATCCGAGGACGAGCTCCGGTGGTTTCGATCCGGAGGCGCTGGAGCGAGGAGCTAAGGCCTTGAAGGAGATTAACAGCTCCTCTTACGCCAAACAGGTCCTCTTTTGTGTTTTTGATTGTCTCTTAGAATCATGCTTTAGGTTTAGGGAACATTACAGTGGATTATAATCTGATAGAGTTTGGGGTTTGAGCGCTGATGATTTTTTTATAAAGAAGAGATGTCTCTGTCAGATCTCTGTTTCTTTATCAGTTGTGGTTGGTCTCACATTGTTTGAATGTTTCAGGTTTTTGAAGGTATTAAGCAGAAAGAAGAGACTAAGCAAACTGAGTTTGCAGCCAAGGGGCAAGAGTATAAAGCTATGCAAGCCCAAGCTGAAACTGTGAGAGCTCTACTACTGACTTTAATGCTTATTATCCAATGTTTTGTATGTTTATATGAATTTGTGGTGTTACAACTATTGGCTACCTAATGGGAACGAGTTAGCAAATGCAGGTGTTAATGATTATAATGTTATCTTAGTAAAGTCGAAATAGTATCCTGTGAAAACATGCTTTCACCACTACAGTCGAAATAGTATCTTAGTAAAGTTGGCAGGAGTGTTGTGTGTCTGACATTTTCTAATTTTACAGGAGAGGCAAAAGGTGATATATGATGAACAGAAAAAGCTTGCTCAGCACCAAGCACAGACTAAATCTCAGATGGCTCGTTACGAAGATGATTTGGCAAGAAAGAGGATGCAGGCATGCAACTTTCAACACTGCTTCACAACATCTAGAGTTTCTTTTTCTTCATTCTGACAGCTTTTGCTGTGTATATATGGTTTTTTACAGGCTGAGAATGAGTATCACAGAACAAGAAATCAAGAACTTGTGAAAATGCAAGAAGATTCCGCAATCAGGCAGGAACAATCTCGGCGAGCTACCGAGGAGCAGATTCAGGCACAGAGGCGACAAACTGAGAGGGAGAAGGCTGAGATTGAGCGCGAGACGATCAAGGTCAAATCCATAGCGGAAGCGGAAGGAAGAGCCCATGAAGCAAGGCTTGCTGAAGATGTAAACAGGAGAATGCTTGTTGATCGTGCAAATGCAGAGAGAGAGAAATGGGTTGCTGCCATTAACACTACATTCGAACATATTGGAGGTGTGAGTTTCGATTCCATTTACATGGTGTCTCTGTTTTCTTAGACATTAAATCCCTCTTCTTAGCTTGATGCAACCCATTTTCAATCAAAGTCATAACGCTAGTGTGACATGAGTTAGTGGTTAGAATAGATGGGTGGCCTTATAATCTTATACACTGCATTAACATATGTAGGTTCTAATTGTATTAACAGGTGTTTGATACTTTACTCTTTTTTTTCCTAGGCGGGTTGCGTGCAATTCTTACGGATCAAAACAAACTGATTGTTGCTGTTGGTGGAGCCACCGCTCTTGCAGCTGGAATCTACACAACTAGGTAAAGACAAGATATTTTGTCCGTAGGTTGAGGAAGTAGCTATAAAATTTCTCGTTTTACATTACTTGATTATTGTTTCTTTGTTTGTAGACAGTTATTCTGCAATATTGAATTTTAATCTTTCCTGACTGCTAAATTGCTTGTTGCAGAGAAGGTGCAAGGGTCATCTGGAGCTATGTGGACAGAATATTAGGACAACCATCCTTAATCCGAGAATCTTCAAGGGGCAAGTACCCTTGGTCTGGTTCGGTTTCTCGTGCATTGTCCACACTGCGCGGAAAGGGGTCAGCTATCAAAAATGGAAAAGGGTTTGGTGATGTTATCTTGCATCCTTCCTTACAGAAGAGAATTGAACACCTAGCTAAGGCAACCGCCAACACAAAATCGCATCAAGCGCCATTCCGGAACATGCTTTTCTATGGTCCTCCAGGAACAGGAAAAACAATGGTCGCCAGAGAGCTGGCTCGTAAATCTGTATGTATTATCTTTTATATCTGTTTTAAGGATAGTAGAGCAGAGGTTGGTGGTTGCTAGTTTCCATGATTGCATATGAAAATTGAAGCTTAGCTCTTAGTTCTATGTTGTTCATGCTATTCCCTGGGTTTGTTACTTCATCTATTTTTTTTTTTTGTTATTTTAACGTGTATAATTGGTGTAGGGTTTGGATTATGCACTGATGACTGGTGGAGATGTTGCTCCACTTGGATCTCAGGCTGTTACAAAGATTCACCAACTGTTTGATTGGGGGAAGAAGTCTAAGAGAGGCTTATTGCTCTTCATCGATGAAGCCGATGCATTTTTGTGCGAGTAAGTATTTTTTACTCACACTGATCATTTCAACACTTAGTTCATGGTTTTGATGTGTTTTATCACAATTTAACAGGAGGAACAAAACATACATGAGTGAAGCCCAAAGGAGTGCACTAAACGCCCTTCTCTTCCGCACGGGTGATCAGTCCAAAGACATAGTCTTAGCACTTGCTACAAATCGACCTGGTGATCTAGACTCAGCTGTGGCTGACCGTGTGGATGAGGTTCTCGAATTCCCTTTACCCGGAGAAGGAGAGCGGTCCAAGCTTCTAAGCCTATATCTAGAAAAGTATATAGCTCAAGCTGGTCCAACAAAGCTGGGTTTATTCGACCGCCTCTTCAAGAAAGAGCAGCAGAAGATCGAGATAAAGGGTGTCACTGAAGAGCTCTTAGAGGAAGCGGCTGCCAAAACCGATGGGTTCTCAGGGAGAGAGATTGCGAAGCTGATGGCGAGTGTTCAAGCAGCTGTTTATGGAAGTGAAGACTGTGTGTTGGACTCTGTGCTGTTCAGAGAGGTTGTGGATTACAAAGTTGCGGAGCATCAGCAGAGAAGAAAACTGGCTGGAACCGACTCAAAGTGAGATTTTAAGCTGATCAAGTGGTCTCACTATCACAACATTGTTTAGGGAAAGATTTGAATCCTAATTGTTACTCGTTTTTGGTTGAGAGGTTTTGTACTGTTTTACAGCTTTAGAGTATTTGCTTTTAGCAAAGCCCAAAACTATAGTTCAAATAAAAATGAGAATCTTGACGGCAAAAAGATCAATACACGATGGTTATGTAGCAAATCCCCTAGCCTTGTTTGAAAATATAAAATATTGGATGTTAACAACCTGACAAGTGCGATCAAACAAAGTCACACTTGCCTGTATTTGATCGAAACCCTTTATTAGATATATGATATCTGAAGATGCCGGAGCATCAAAGCTGAATGTTGCCTTTAGTGATGATGATCTTGAACATAACGAAGGCCACAGTACTTGCAGACAGCAGGCTCGTGTAGGTCGAGGCAAATGAACTCAATTGGATGACCCAGTGCTGGATTGGTGTCTGCAGGTTATATATAAATCTCCAGTTAGGCAAAAATCACAAAGTCAAGAGTGTCTTAAACCACTGATGAGAAGTGGGGACAAACCTCCTTCACAAGCAGCAGTCCTTCCAACAACCTTGATAGGTGGAACCTCATTGATCAGTTCCATTGGTGACTTCTTGCTCCTATCCTGTCACGTTATGCAAAAACCACCAGCGGATGTGACAAAGACTAACAAGGAAGCATGAACACATTCCTCTTACTCATATCAACAAAAGCTTATCTCAACTGCCCAATGTCCTCTAAACTCAAAACGACATCTGACCGTTGATTCAAATAAAATACCATACCAGATAAGAAAATCGTAAACATGTAAAATCGAGATCTAACCATAAGGGAGCTCATCATCGACATATCATTTAGGATGAGAAAGAAAATCTAAAGTTACCTGCATCCATCTGGCCGTGTGGTTTCCGACTAAATCGTCTGTTGGAATGCCGAGCTGAGTGCTAGCCGCCGCCACGCTAAAGTTCCTCCTCGAAGATGGGAGAATCTGCGATCGGATCAGAGCTTTCAGGAGATTCGACGCCATTTTTGCTCCTTCAACACCCAACAAAAAATAATATCCTGAAGAAAAAAATAGCCAGCGAGAGAGAGAGACAGTTGTTTGCAAGGCGAAACCAGCTTCTAACTTGGGCTTTAGTTATGGACGATAGCCCATTATTTTATAATTCCACTTGCCCCATAAAATAATCTAACATTAATAGAAAAGGGAAAATGGTCTTTCTAATAAGTTTTATCGTTAAATTGGCCTTAAATGGATGCAAGTTCCGTTCTTCGATCGGGTACCAGATCTTTCGGGTAAGTTTTATGGTTAAATTGGCCTTAAATAGAATATGCTTGGAAGTTCTGTTCTTCGATCGGGTACGGATCGGTTCCTTTCGGATCCAGATCTTTCGGGTACTAAACATTTAGACCCGGTATATAAATTTTCGGTTAGGATTCGAATCGTTTTTTTTTCGGGTCTAGGTCGGTTCAAATATATAATTAAAATACTTGTAAAATACCCGTAATTTTTGGCTCCGTAACGGATTCGGATCGGCTTCGAGTATTTAGGTTCTGAAAAGAACACGAAATACCAAAATCCCATCAAATTTAGTCGTAATATGTTATATATATCTCAAATTTTACAAAAATAAGTTAAAATAAATTTAATAATTAAAATAAAACATTTTTTAAACTCTAAATTTGAAATTTAAAGATTCATTTTTTTTTTTTTTTTGTCATCAGCATTACAGACTCATGTTGACTCTGAACCACTCCGGTAGATCTTGATCCATGTGAACGACAAACGACGGT
>NC_027752.1:46197021-46247357 GCF_000695525.1 Brassica oleracea var. oleracea | reverse complement strand
TAACCTGAAATTGACGTAAATTCCTCATGCATTCCATTGCCCAGAGTAACGCTTCTATTTCCGCATGAAGAGGCGAAAGACTAGCCCTGACATTTCTCGCCCCCAACAAACCATCAAACCCTTCCAAAGTACTAAGCCAACCTTGTCCTGAGAAACTAACACCCTCTTTCCATGAGCCATCTGTAAAACACCATCTACCTGGTATCGACGGTAATATCGGATCTATTATTGATGTTATCATCCTCTGATCGATTGCTATTTGTGCTTCCGCCCACAGTATCGATTCTGTTTCAGCCAGTTTAAGCGTATCCATAGGGTCCATATCCAAATTACTAAAAACTTTATTATTCCTAGCTTTCCAAATGTACCAAAGTATCCATGCAAACTGATGATCTTCCATCGACGGGAGAATTCTCCAGAATAGATAATCCATGTTTGTAAAGAGGGAATTTGTTGGAAAAATAGTTGGATTTGATGGTATTACTTGAAAATGTTACAAAGATAATAACAAAAATCGTTAACAAAAAAATATTTCAACTAAATTATAAAATAAATATAGAAAATATAACACAAAAAAATCATAGTTTTGGATATTTATGTTTTTAAGTCGGATATGAATTGCCTTTTATCGGGTCGGGTCTATTCGGGTTGGTTCTTTTCAGGTTTGGGTCTATTTGGGTCGGTTATTTTCGGGTTCGGTTCTTTTGATAGAGAATTTTGGACTTAGTAGATATTTTACGATCGGCTCCGGTTCGAGTTTTCGTTTCCGCGTAAAATGGCCAGGCCTAAACTAGAGTTTATGCTCTTGTGTCCGCTTACTCTTAGGCTATTGGGCCTTGACCCTAACGTGGGTTATCGGGTTATTTATTTGGCTAATTACCAGTCAAATCAAAATAACAAAAATTCAAATGCAATCATATACTAATACAGTAGTAATACTACAACACAGAAGGCTTTTATTATTAGAACGAAAGTGAAGTACAGCACTTAAGGCCAAACTTAAACTTATAAAAACAACTACAACAAAACGTAATTAACTCATCTCCAGCTGATAACCAACTCTAAAACGTCTCTCAGTCATCACTCACGAGCCACCACTATGAGCTGTTTGCCGACGTTCTTACCATGGAAGAGTCCAATCAAAGCAGAAGGCCCGTTCTCCAGCCCTTCGGCTACATCCTCAACGTACGTGATCTTCCCTTCTCTAATATAAGGAAGCACAAACTCCAGAAAGTTTGAGTATTTGTGGTAGTAATCAGAGACCACGAACCCTTGAAGCCGAACTCGCTTGTAGATGACGGTTGCTAGGTTGCGTACACCTTCCTGCTCCTCCAGGTTGTACTGTGAGATCATCCCACATACGGCGATGCGGCCGTTTAGCTTCATGTTTAGGAGCACTGCGTCTAGCATCTTGCCTCCTACGTTCTCAAAGTATATGTCTATGCCTTCCGGGAAACACCTGGATGTGAAGACAAAAAGGTTTGAGTCAAATCTATGTTGTCGTCCCATCATGAAGATGTTAGATATATGAAAAACAAGTGTTTACTACTGACCTTTTCAGGGCAGCGTTAAGGTCTTGCTCTTCTTTGTAATTGAAAGCTTCATCAAAGCCAAACTTATTCTTGAGAAGTTCAACCTACAACAAAAGAAACAAAAAGGGGATAATAGCATTGGATCAACAACAAGAGTAAAAAGTAAAGTCTGATTTACCTTTTCGTTACTGCCGGCACTTCCAACGACATAACATCCCATAATCTTTGCGAGCTGTCCTACGAGCTGACCAACAGCACCAGATGCAGCTGAGACGAAGACAGTCTCTCCTTTCTTAGGAGAACAGATTTCATAAAACCCGGAATAAGCAGTCATCCCAGCCATACCTGTCAGAAACAGAGCAATGTTTTCTAAGTCCACTAGCAAACTATTGACACTTGTAGAGCTTTGAATTATTCAACATAATTGGGAGATACTGTCAAAATAAGCCAAGACCAGACCACAATGACCAATGTATCATGCATTCATGCTACATATCATAGAGATAGAAGCACATAAAGCATTACATATCACAAGCTTTCTCAGTTCTCACTATCAAGTTCACATTCTTCTCTGAAATTACCAAGTGAAAAACTGCATCCAATCAGGACGCGTTGGTCCAAATGGTAAATGGGTTCCGGCTGGAACTACCGCCACTACCGTCACCTAGATTCGATCTGCACTGGGAGAAGCTATATACAATGTTTGGGTTTCCGGCGAAGAGGTGAAACCATTTATTTTTATCAAAAAAAAACTGCATGGATGGTCAAAACAGAAAGACATACCAAGAAGGCCAGTGTAGTAGGACAAGGGAACATCAGTGTGTAGGATCTTAAAATGTGAGTAAGGAGTTAGAGTAATAACACTGTACTCCTCCCATCCCACAATACCCCAAAGTAAGTCTCCCTTTGTGTAATCAGGGTGCCCTGATTCTATCACTTTTGACACTCCATACCCATATATTGGCTGCAAACACAACACGGTTGAACCATTTACCAATAGGTACGTAAGACAATAAAATTAAGAGCATGATTAACCCGATCTCTTATTTGGGGTTATTAACTCATGATTTGACACTTTTTTTCATATTTTTCGGCTAAGAAACGTCTTTTATATCTTTTATTAAAGAGATGGTTCTTAACATTTAACTAAGAACCGCTAAGAATCCTCTTAGCCGAAGCTAAGAACCCCAACTAAGAGACCGGAGGTTAATCATGGTCTAACATGGGGTTAATAAAATAATAATATTTGGAATTTTAAAATATTTATTCAAATCTATTACTGCTAACAACAGTGAAACGTATGCATGACTGGTTACACGTATTCACTAATCCGATTAATCTACCACAGATTCTTTCATAAATTTGTACCTTGCCAGGCTTGTAAGGTAGAGCGAGAGCAGCAGTGGAGGGATCAGGCTTGCTCATGCGAATGCGCATGTAAGGATCGCAGGACAAGAAGAGATTCTTCACCAGAACTTTGTTAGATCCCGCCAGAACACTTAGATCCACGGTGGCATCGTTGAAGACGAGGTCTGATTCCTTGGGGAAACCGGCGACGTAATCTCGCAATATGACTTGCTTGTTATTGCTCGCCATTGTTATCTTCTGATTTAGTTTTTGGTAAGTATTGTGATTTTTCTCGTTTATCTGTAGGAACGTTGAGGACGCGCGTCTGCTTTTTATAGGGGATTTTATGTAACGTGTGATTATAGCCACAATCTCTGAAGATAAAAGAGAATTCTCGTCTTATTTGTTTTCCAGTTTATGACGTTATATTATGTTCTGTGTGATAATCAGTGACGTCACAGTGTGTTTTTTTATTTTCACACTACTTTCACATTGTTCTGAGCTACTTTTTTTGTTGTTATTTTGCGATAATTAAGTTTCGTTTCACATTTCATAATTTTTTTTTGTCGGCAGGTATTTATTTGAAAATCAATACTAAATAAGTGACATTTTTCACACAGATTAAAAAATTTCTTAAATATATGTAAGTTGTTATTAATTACACATTTGATCAATAGTATCCGAGATAAATAGAATTATTCATAAAACAATGCAGTTTGCAATTAATTTTCAGCTGAAAATAAGTATAATTTGCATTGAAATTGTAAAATAATATTTTTTTGTGTAACAAAGAAAAAATGTTAGAATGAATTAGAGGGAGTATTACACAACAACAAAAAATGCTTATTGCAAATAATATAGAAAAATCTCGAAATTGAAATAGAAATATTTTTCTGAAAGAGTGATTTTTTACATTTTAGAAAACATATTAAGAAAACATTCGAAAGTTACAAATTGAACCAAGTTTTTGCCGCGAGCTTCTCTGTGACCGACCAGTGAAATTCCCTGGTAAATGGCGACACCACCTCTGGTTACTGCGTTTGCCATCCATAGCCTCAAGCAATGAGGCAGCAGTGAAGGTGGAGCTAAGATTAGTTCCCCTTGTTTAGAGACATTTGGCTTCAATCTCTTCAAGAGTAAGACCCTTTGTCTCAGGCACAATGAAGTATATGAAGAAGAGAGACACTACACATATCACTCCAAATCCACAGAACAATACTCCAGCTCCTAACAGCTCCTGCAGAAAAAAAATACCAAGTGAGTTAAAACCACAGGAAGATATGTAACCAACAGGATATATGATCACTGTAATTATCATAACGGGTTGTAGCTCAGTGAGAAACAGTCTTTCAGTTGGTAAGCTGAGAGCTAAATGGGGAACCTCTAGTAAAACATGTTCTTCCAAAGTTATAGCTACATTCTCTGTAAGGAAAAGAAATTTAGGAGTTTCTTGGTTCTTGAATCTTTTACCTTTAGAGGTGAGAAAGCGAATGTCACAAGCGCGTTTGTGCCGAAATTCACAAGCACTGCTATGCTGATCCCTCTGCCTCTTAGTTTTAAGGGGAATATCTCTGAAATCATCAGCCAACCAATAGGACCAAAGGACAACTGTGCAAGATCGTATCAAAAAAAATTGTAAGATATTATTGCGAAGAGTGGAACCTTAATTAGAAAAAAAAATCTGTGAAAAAGTTTTACCTGATAGCAGCCCACATACAGTAGCAATGCAACTACAGCCACAGCTGGTACAGTATTGTAAAAGATGTAGTATGACCCCAGGAGGAGCAGTGAGATCATCTGTTACACAAAGAGTCAAAACAATTCTGAATCATTTATTTTTACTGTCTCATGAAGTCCATAACAAAGAAAGAGAAAAAAAGACTGAAGAAGTAAGAGGACAGACCATGCCACTAACACCACCAAGAAGTAAAGGCCTCCTTCCAAGTCTGTCAATCACTATAACAGCAACTCCAGTCATAACCAACTGCAACAGTAAAGTACCACGTTTAAGTCATTCAAAAGGAAACATACTGCTGCATAAAAACTTGTTCACAAGGATAAGACAGTTTAAAATTTGCTAACCACTCGTACACTTATTATTCCTCCATTTTTTTCATACCTAAAAAGATCTGATATGCCAAACTAGATGGAAGAAAATGAATACCTTCAATAGACCGAGCAGAATTGAGATCCGAGTTGCATCAGTTGCAGCAGAGAAGCCAGCAGTC
Source organism: Brassica oleracea var. oleracea (assembly GCF_000695525.1). Lineage (NCBI taxonomy): Eukaryota > Viridiplantae > Streptophyta > Magnoliopsida > Brassicales > Brassicaceae > Brassica > Brassica oleracea. Next base: position 46,242,250 of record NC_027752.1, on the reverse strand, counting down.
TAGTAGTTATAGCGGTACAAAGAAAGAGGTTAAGATTTTCTCATAGTGAAACAAAAGCCAACTTAATTAGAGATGAGAAGAAAAACCTGAAGTATTGATGGTGCATAATAAAGTACACTTGGTTGCCCAGTTATCTGCCATTTCAAAAATAGACATATACATATATTTAGCTATCATTCTTTCTCCTAAAGGACATTTGATGAATCTAAATGCACCAACCTGTTGCAACAAGACTAAACCTCCTGCTATAGTGAGAGCCTTCAAGCATTTCCCTTGAAACAACTCACCAAGTGTAGCTTCTTTATCCTCGCCCACAGAGGAAAGTTCAGCCAAGATCTCGTTCACTTGCTCAGCGGCTGAGTCAACTACCACAGACCCTCTAAGACGGCGAAGAGACTTGATTGCCGCCTGTTGAAGTCTCTCCACATTCCCTTTACCTTGGAGAGAGCGCAGTAACAGCCACCTAGGGGATGCTGGTAGCCAGCACATTCCAATTCCCATGATAACCGGCAAAGGGATGATCGTTGCGTACATGTAACGCCAACCAGAGGTAACCGTAACCCAAAGGCTACCTATTCCATAACCTCCCTTCACAAATTTCTATGTGTCAGTTTCAAAACAGAGAGAAGCGAGCAATAAAATTATGAAATCCACAGAGATTTGAGAACTTACAACCATCCCAAGGACGGTAAAGAACTCTTTCAGTGAGATCATCCGTCCACGTATCTGACTAGGAGCAGTCTCTGCAATGTACATCGGAGCCGCGTGCATTGTCTACAATATATGGGAACAAATCAGCTTTGAAGTTAAAGAAGAATGCTAAAGAGAGTAATCGATCTTTACCAGTCCAACACCGATGCCATACATAAGCCGTCCAATAATCAGGACATAGAAGACAGGTGCCACTGCAGTCACAATGGCTCCAACAAGATATAAGAGCGCAGCCAAAATCAGCTCCTTTCTTCTTCCTTGAAAAAATTAAATCCAAACCAATTCAGTTTCTTTCATATGGAGACATTGCTATGTAAACAAGATGAAACTAACCTATAATGTCAGCAACACTAAATGCCACAATGGATCCAATTAAGGCACCGTACAGTGAGCCACTAGTCTGCACAAAAATATTGTAAGCAAATTTAAATTGTCTTTCCACAAGAAGAGGAAACAATAAAAAAAAAAAACTAATGCAATAACTAACAAGGAGCAAGAAAAGTGGAAGATAGACTCACAATGATACCAACATCCACTGAAGACAAGTTGTACCATGAGATTCCACTTAGCTTAGGCGACTGTACAGGAAGTTAAAAGCAGCTTAGACTAGTCAAAATTGAAGAGAACAACGCAATGGCACTGCTTAAGCACAGTTTAAAGGCAATTTACCTTAATAGAAATGGTAGCACAAGAAGTGGCACCAATCTCGTAACCAAAAAGCAACGCTCCAAGAGCTGGAAAGAGAAACCTGACAATAAATGACTTCTTAGTATGCTTTTTAAGACAAGTCTCTATCATGTGTGCAAACCAAAACAGGTTCCCCCACTTGCATTTTTTTAGCAGAAACATTGGCAAACAAAATGTGAGTAGCAATCAAAATCTTTATGGGACCCATAGTTTGTATTAATGACAACCAAACAAAGAAAAAAAAAGGGAAAACGACAGATAGAAAAAAAAAAACAACTCACGGGGGGATGGCTGCAAGAACAGAGTAGTTTTCTGGGCTGTGGTGGTTCTCTTTGATCAGAGGTTGTTTCTCTGAGCTAATCTCACCTGAAGATGAATCACCAATCTACACAGGAATACAATAATAATAATAATAAAAATACAAATGTCCAAGCCGCTTATTTTGACCGGACAAGAACCAAACAAACAAAACTCAGAACATTTTTTTTTTGAACGGAGAAAAGATGATGTGCAAAACCTGTCCAAGAGAAACGATCGATTGTTTCTCGGCATCAAACCCCATGGCTACGGTTCGAGGGGATCCCGAGATTCGTTGAGTGAAGATTGTTCAGGGAGAGAAGGAGATAGAAGATCTCTCTATCTCGCTCTCTTGGGGGGGCTTTGACGATTTGACTTGTTTTGAATTGGCAGAGGAGATAAAATGAGAGGAAGGGAGACGACTATTTATGACTGGCTGATAATAACTGTCAACGGACTTTTCAAATTACTGTTCTTTTGGTTGACATATTATTCTTTTACTGTTTTTTAACGTTCTTATTTTTTCTTTTTCTCAACCAATTTCATATAAAACATGTTTTATGTGATTGATTAAAAAAACATGTTTTATGTGCTAATAATAAAGAAAAAAATATTATTGTTTGTTACTTTTTCTGTCGACTTATAGTTTGCTACTTGTTTCAACCAAATTATTTTCCATAATCAGTTAAATAATAAGAAATCAAATTGTTCAGTAAAGTCGGCAATGGTTACTATGGGTAGAAAAACATCAATAGAAAGATATTTACGAAGTCATGCAAAAAACAAGTTAATTAGGTACTTGGATGAAGGCACCAAAGCAAAGTTACTCTTCTGTCCCTTAGTAACATCCGTGTAAAATAGTAGTAGGCATGCATTTGGGTTGAGAACCGTTCGTTTTGAACGGAGTCTTCTTCGATTAGGTCTCGCCGACGGTGAAGCTCCGCCGTATCGTCTTCAATTGAACCCAATCATCGAGATTCCTACAAGCACACCGATCATCTTTAAAGATAGAGGAAAAGCTCGAAGATGAGAAACACCTTTATCAAGGGAAGGAATCGAGAATCAAAGATTGAGAAGGAGAGTCGATTGAACATAGAAATACTGGAACGCTGATCGAACGGAACCGGGAGAACCCCGGTGGAGAGCCGGCGAAGACAGTGAAGAGGTTCACCACTTCCGGAGACAAAAGCCGGCGAAGACGGTGTTAAGAAAACCACCGCTTCCCAGAGGCAAACATCTGATCAGTATAAACAACGAAAAGATTTGAGTACTCTCATCCTCTCCTCCGTGAAGGATTTTGGAGAGAGAACGGAAGAAAGAGAGAGACTCTTAACGAGTTCTGAAAAAATCTCCCTAGAAGTACTTTTCTTGCATTTGCGTGAGTCTATGTTAGGCGGGTGAGTTATCATTATATATATATATATATATATTATTTTATATTATATTAAATAATTCAATCCCACGTCGTGGAGATCCGGAAGATTATAACGGGTATCTGAAAGTACAACGACAACAAGCCCAGAAACGAGAACTAAATATAAAACAAGAGAATCAAGCGAGGGAAAGAAGATAGATGAAGCGCAAAGCTTCCATCTCCGACAAGACACAGGTGGAGGAGAGCATTCTGGTGTTCCCGCGACATCTCCAAAACCGGCGTGTCCGAGACTGATCGTAGATCTGTCAAACAGTTGGTCTTCATACCACAACCCACCTTCAGAGGTAGTCATGCGGCCCCGGCGTCCGTTTTTCGACTCTCAAACCTTAGAGCTGCAGCCAGAAATACTAGATCTATGCGCATATAACCCTAAATCCATCGGTCAAGGGGGAACCGCTCACAGCGAGGAGAACCGCCATCTCCTCACAAAGCTCTGTCGCCAACAGCCACCATCACAATCGCTGTGCATATTAGGGATAAATGTCCTACATCGGATATTGAAAGAGATCCTTAGTAATATATAAGATGGATGAGCCACTCCACTTATCACCAATTGGTTTTAGGTTGGAAGCTCGTCTAGCTTAACATGGTATCAGAGCCCGATCCATGCAGTCCAATCCGATCCATTATCGATCCAGTCCAAATTCGGCTCATCGATCCTTGCCCGAACATTCCGAGATTGACGCTCAAATAGCCATCATCTCGAGGGGGCGTATTAGGGATAAATGTCCCACATCGGATATTGGAAGGGATCCTTAGTAATATATAAGATGGATGAGCCACTCCACTTATCACCAATTGGTTTTAGGTTGGAAGCTCGTCTAGCTTAACATGGTATCAGAGTCTATCCATCTTATATATTACTAAGAATCCCTTTCAATATCCGATGTGGGACATTTATCCCTAATAGTGCACACCTCTGCGCCCCAATCACTGACTTGCAAAGCCGAGCGAACCTCTGCACCGTCCTCTAGCAGAAAGAGCAAGCCGTTTTCCGACGAGCCAATAGAGCATCAGCGACACCTTGGAGATCCAACGCTTCAGAGATCTCACCACTTCGGAAGAGAGAGAGAGAGCAGTGCCTCCAGAAGACCACCGGATCGCTAACTCCCGTCGGTGATGCGCAGGTTCCGATTCTCAAGGGGAGGAGAAGGATTGATCTACTGGATTGTCATGAATGGCGTCGGAGAGATCCTCTCCAAACAGAAACGATATAAAACAAGGAGAGAGGAAGGAGTTGCGCGTGGTGTTCACGCCACAAAACCACACGTTGCATCTATAATACAAGGGCGATTTTGGTTTAAAACAAAAGCTGTACATTATGTTTTTACTATGACCATTTAGCTAAATAATGTTTGAAATGTGTCTATAGCGTTCAATTGCTCTACTGTTTATTTTATGGAAAATTCCATAAAAATATTTCAACTAAATTTTATTAACATTTTTAATAGCCAATTTTTTTCGTTACCCAATTTAATACCCCAATTAGATATTTTGTTCATTTTAATATACAAACTTTTGAAACTATGCCCATTTTAATATCTATTTTTTGTTTATTTTAATTAAACTACCAATATATTTCAAACAAAATTTAAAAGTTTAGATATTAAAATGGGTACATTTTAAAAGTTTGTGTATTTAATTGAAAAAGATAATTAATTTAAATATTAAACTGGATAGCGAAAAAATTTAGGTATTAAAAAATTTAATGAAATTTATTTGAAGTATTTTTATAGAATTTTTCCTTTATTTTATGATAGAATATCTTGATGAAAGATATTTTTCTTTGTTTTGATCCGAGTCAGAAATTCTATATCTGGGGTTTATCACAATTTTATTACAAAACTCTTCATTCTGCTAGGGATAATTGTTATTTACTCATGTTGTTTTAAGTTTTAGCATTTTTTTTTTTTGTAATTTACAGCATTTAACATAGTTTTTTTTTCTTTCACTAGAGCTTCATGGTCGTTTAATTTAATTATATTTAGATGTAACTGCTTTTTAAAAAAAAAAATATTTATAATCATGTAATGTAATAATCTCCTCTCCAGAGGTGAAGGAAGCTTGATTAAGCAAAACAGCATCAATTACACAATTCCATAAACCCAAATTGTTCAGCTTAAGATCCAAATTAGCTTTTATTTTTATTCAAAAGAGACTGAGACAAAACAATAAATCACTCACTCAGAGCATAAACCAGCGCTCTCACATTCTTACTTGGTCTTGGTGGGAACCCATGGTTGGTACCGAGTCCAGTTCTTTTGCCCCGGGTTCAAGGTATGTCCTTTAGAATGGTAAATGTACGCATCACCATGTCCAGAGAAGTTCTCTCTATGCTCAATCCCATACCTTTTTGGTTTCTGACTCAACAGCTTCAAATAAAAAGAGAGACACATTGGATTTTCTTCAACTTATTATAACTATAGCATATTTAAAATCGGTTTTATATTTATATACCTCATCTCCAGTGTGATCGGTGATGAAATGAAGCCATCCGTGCCATTCTGCTGGCACTTGAGATGCGTTGTAACGATCCTTGGATGCATATTCTACCCACCTGTGTCGACCTGTTAGAAAGTGACTCAATGTTTCAATGTAATAAAGCGAATTGGATAGAGTATACAGTCACACCACTATGTTTTTACCAAATAAAATTATGCAATCTAGCAGATAAAAGATGTTGGTTCGATAAAATAGTTCCAGGGTTAAACCAAAATGCTACATTTCAGAGTAGACAAGAGACATTTGAAGTATATTCTATAAAATTCACTGGACGAGAATAGATAGTAACTGTTATTGTAAAGGGAACAGCGTACCACACTGAGTATCGCCGAGCTTCTGGTAGTATTTGTTACCGAACTTGTCCACACCAATAAGCGTTGCTCCTATGTTGTGTATTTTGGTTTGCCTTAAATAATACGGAGACATAAAAAAAAAAAAAAATATACATTGATCAGAAACTGTGACTCAACAACAAATAAAACTACAACGATTTAAACCAGTTGAATCATGTATACATTAGATACTTACAAGAGGTTCCCATCTGGCAGACATCTCCTGTAATGAGAAAATTGAAATAACCAATTAGAGAGAATGGCTATGTTATAAGGGATCTAACAAAATCGAATCGAAGAGGACGAGAGATAAGAAATACTAACAGAAAGCCTTCTTCTCGGATCATCCTGAGGAAACCTCCGAGACCTTTCTCTCTGATCGCCTCCAACGCACTCTTCGCCACCGTCAATGCCATCGCTGTCCTCTCTCTATCTGGATCGATGTCGGAAACTCGAAACAACAAGGAACAGATACGATAGACATTTGCCAAAAACGCACCGTTTTGTTCTCTGTGTTGCATTATTCGCATGGATCCTACGTTTCATGGGCCACACTAATACTTGCTCGCTGTTTCCTGAATCAACATTTTATTATTGGGCCCAAACTAGAATCCAATAAAATAAGCATTTTGTAACAATCATTTAGTTATACAATTGTTTTTTTTTTTTGCTAAATTAGTAATACAATATTCAAATCTAATATAAATGGTATTAGAATCCAAATTTTATGGAAATTTTATTCTGAGAAACATATAATTTGAACACTACAATGTTTTTAAATCATACCAAAAGAGGGATGTCAAAATAAATAAAATCATACCAAAGAGGGATGTCAAACAAATAAAATCATACCAAGGAGGGATGTCAAACAAATAAAATCATACCAAAGAGGGATGTATGTATTCAATTTCAAGGGTGAGAATATGCATATCCACCTACTTTTCTTAAAAAAACTTTGTCAATTTTAGTTAATTTTAAGAACTAATCTTTTTTATGGATCCATTACATTTTGTGATTGTGCCCTCAATATCTTAGGTGATTCAATCAATTAATTTAAAATAGATAAACAAAATGTAAAAGATGGAAAAGTTAAATATATTACAAATTAAAAAAATAATAGCCAATTTACTTATATTTTTGTCTAAATTTACTTATGTTTTTATAGCTTTTCACTAAAAACTCACAAAAATGACAACAAATATCATAGTATACGCATTTTTAAATAGTAGTTTAATATAAAGAGAAAAAAAAATATAACTAATAACATTGTTTATCACATACAAAAATTATGAATGAATACCATATAAGGTTTAAATAGTCTAAATAATTTATTACCTTTTATCAATTAAACAATATAAAGAAATATATTTTTGCTTATTGTGCCAGCAAAGATGTAGAAATAATGTGTCAATATGCAATACTATTTATTGACTTATTTAGTTATTTTACATGAATGCATTGTATTTTATTATAAACTTCCATATAATCCATGTTTATCTTTTGAATGCCACATATATAAATATAAAAATCAAATATTACAAAAAATAACAAGAAAACAAAAAAATAATCTAGAAATAATGTATACATATATGGTACCATATATTGACTTATTTAGTTATTTTATATGAATGCAATGTATTTTATCATAAACATTCCTTATAATTTCATGTAAATCTTTGAATTCCATATATATATATAAACATATATATATATTCAGCAAATACCATATATATAAATATATAAAATAATAAGAAAAAAAAATCTATACAAATATGTTTTCCTTCACATTTTCCCTCACTTAAGCATTTTCTGTACGTTTCTTGGCCTCCATATATTCAGTCTCGTGTGGAGTCTCTCTTTTGTTTTGTTTTGCGCATATTCCCAACCATGGCTGCTGAGAGGTTAAGGGACTTGAGTAAGCCTATGGACGTCGCTTTACTCGATGCCACCGTTGATTTCTTTTATGCTACAGGATCTAAGGAAGAAGTAAGTCGAAAATAATGTTTATGGCTCTCCATCGAAACTGTTATGCGTGTTGTCGTTGCTTTTCTTGTTCTTGTTACAACTGATTGTAACTTGTGTTAAATAAAATTACAACAATGCTTCTGACAATCATTTGATGCTTTGGTGTAGTGCATTGCGTATGTTTTCGTTACTTAGTTTAAAATCTAACACAAGTTAATGATCAAAACATCTTTCAGAGAGCTGCTGCGGATAATATTTTACGGGATTTGAAAGCTAATCCTGATACTTGGCTTCAAGTGGCTCACATCCTGCAGAACACCAGGAGTACGCATACCAAGTATTTTGCCCTTCAGGTAAGTTTAGTAAATTTGCTTATATATATCCAACGTACGAATAATGGTTACTTTTTTGAGGGGCTTGCTTGCTCTAGTTGCTACAAGGAAAAGTTCTCATGGATTCCATCTTTCAGGTGCTAGAAGGTGTTATCAAATATAGGTGGAAGGCATTACCAGTTGTACAACGTGATGGAATGAAAATGTACATCTCTGACGTCATTGTGCAGGTACATATATATATTTAAGAGCGCATTAGTTTTTTTGTTTTGTTAGAAGCAAGATGCTAGGTTAAGTAAACTGAGCTGTTTTGATAACTAATTTACCGTGTAGCTTTCAAAGAACGAAGCATCTTTCAGATCGGAAAGGTTTTATATCAACAAGTTAAATCTCATCTTGGTTCAGGTATCTTCAGGTTTTTTGGCTAATAGTTGTGTTACTTGGTTTATTTTCCTTACTCCCTATGATGCACTTACTATCTGATTATTTCTGATGCTTATATACAGATCTTGAAACATGAATGGCCGGCGAACTGGAGAAGCTTTATACCTGATCTAGTTAATGCTGCTAAAACCAGCGAATCTATCTGTGAGAATGGCATGGCTATTTTGAAAGTAAGTGCATGCATATTGTCTAGTTAGTGCATTTTGCATTAGTTACGTGTGTGATGTACTTAATAACATTCCTTTTTTTTTCTTTAGCTCCTAAGTGAAGAGATCTTTAATTTCTCAAAAGGAGAGATGATTCAGAGAAAGATAAACGATCTGAAAGAGTCTCTAAACAGGCAAGTTTATTTGAACCATGTTCAAATATCTTTCCATAATTTGCAAATGATGATATTGGCCATACTTTACTGAGTTATTCTACTTTCTTGTGTGCAGCGAGTTTAAACTCATTCACGAGTTATGTCTATATGTTCTCTCAGCTTCCAAAAGACCAGCACTTATACGTGCAACGCTATCTGCATTGCATGCCTATCTTTCTTGGATTCCGCTTCCGTATATTTTCCAGTCACCTTTGGTAATATATTTGGAATATAAGTGGAATAAGAAAGGTTTAACAAGTCTAACAATGAAGATAGACTTGATAACTGTTACTGAACTCGTTACTTGCAGCTGGAAACCCTCCTTACGTTCTTCTCTGTGCCGGCATACAGGAATCTCACTCTTCAATGTCTGTCAAAGGTATGCCGGTTTATAGCCCGGTCCATGTTTTGTTGGTGTCTTTATTTTGCTGTTATATGTAACGAGTTATGTTCTTGTGGCAGGTTGCAGCACTTAAATATGAAAAGCACTACAGAAACCAAGTTGTCCAAATGTACATGATTTTCATGAAACATTTGGAGGTAATGCTGCTTGTTTTTGTGTTTTGACAGTTTTGTTACATTGATGTTTCAACTAATTACTCTTTGTTTTCATGCAGGGAATGCTTCCTTTTAATATTAATATCCCAGAGGCATATTCAGCTGGAAGTAATGAAGAACAGGCAAGTCTTTTACGTGCAAATATTTTATATTTTACGGTAACATTTCGAGGTAATGCATGACTGTATATCTTTTTTACCTCTAGGCTTTTATCCAGAACTTGGCACTGTTTTTCACTTCGTTTTTCAAGGTAATTTTCTTTCTTTTTGAAACCAAAAGGAGGAGGGTTTTGCATTTGATTTTTGTAGCCTTTTTTTTCCTTTGCATTTTATGCATTTCAAACATAATACGGTGTTTAATGTTCTTCTTGTTGCAGCTACATATAAATATCCTAGAAACTACATCCGAAACTATTCCCTTCCTACTTGCTGGTCTGGAATATCTCATTAAAATATCATATGTTGATGACACTGAAGTGTTCAAGGTATGTGGGACTTACCCTTGCTAATATACTTCTTGCCGTTGATGCATTTTTAGGTCTCAGCTTTTGCTTGCTTATGAGTGAACAGGTTTGTTGTGACTACTGGCATTTACTAGTTTCGGAGTTGTTTACATCAGGTCAACGAGTAAGTCACCCCTGCACTAACTCCAAGCCTCTTAGGATTCCAAATGTGGCTACTTACGTTTTTTGTCTTGATTTGCCTATTGTCAGATGGTTTTTCATCCTCCTACGGTTGGGAGCATCGAACCTGAAATCACAACACCAAAAATACTTTACTCTGATCAACTATCAAAATTAAGGGGGCTCATGATTAATAGCATGGCTAAGCCTGAAGAAGTGCTAATTGTTGAAGATGAAAATGGGAACATTGTCCGCGAAACTATGAAGGATTGTGATGTTTTTCTCCAGTATAGGGTACCAACTTTATATATCTGCTATCTTCTGTTATATAAGATGTAACAAAGAATAATAACTCGATCTAACAGTTGACTTGTTTCACATTTAACACTGTGTCAGATAATGCGGGAGACATTGATCTTCCTCACACACTTCGATAATGATGACACTGAAAGACAGGTACTTACTATGAGGGATGTAAGATTGTACTTATTGTTTGGATTAATGATTTGAAGGCTTATCTGACCTTGTTGTATTGATGCCAACTTTTTGTTGTTCATGCAAAGATGTTGAGTAAGCTAAGCAAACAGATAAACAAAAAAGAATGGACACGGAATGATCTGAACACTTTGTGCTGGGCTATTGGGTCTATTTCTGGTTCCATGGATGTAGCAAATGTAAGATCTCCTTGCATCTTCAATGAACAACAGTTGAAGATTTTGTTTGTAATGCAATAGCAAATACCTTTTTGGGCTCTAGGTATTTGGTAGCATCTTCCTAACGTCCCTAGTCTTCTTTATTGACCTTCCATTCATTTATGGTCTTGTTATTATGTTTCAACCAAATTTTTGCTAGTTTTATCACATTTATTGAAACATTTGAACTCCATGTCTTTATTACAGGAAGACAGATTTCTAGTGAAGGTTATTCGTGCTTTATTAAGTTTCAGTGGAATCATGAAGGGAAATGACGATAAAGATGTTATCGCGAGCAACATCATGTGAGTTTGTCTCTACATTATAAATGCTAATATTGAAACCTATCAAATGACTACTAGCACTAACTTAGTATGAGATTTTCTTACTATAAATGGATCACTTGTTCCCTGCTACGTACCATGATAAACTTGAACTTGTTTCATGCATGATTCGTTTGAGTATTTGATCTTTGTCTTCTTGTACATTCGTTTCAGGTATGTTTTTGGACAGTATCCAAGATTCTTAAAGGGCAATTGGCAGTATATGATGGTGGTTGTTAAGAAGTTGTTTGACTTCATGCATTCGACTCAACCGGGTGTTAAGGTAATTCTTCCCTTTTTTTTTTTGAATATAATTCTTCCCTTTTTCATGATTGAGAACTTTGATTTCAATACCATCCATGTACCAACAATGATTACATGTTAATATTGATAAGAAGCTATTCTTTATTTCCTTCTTGTCTGATCTTTCTAACATTAATCTGCTCAAACTAATATCCTACCTTTTTTTTCTTTTAGGACATGGCTTGTGATACATTCTTAAAGATTGCTCAGCAATGCAAACACATATTCCTTGTTGTTCAGGTATGTACTTGTTAGTTTAATGCACATGGTTAACTCTTGACTTTATCATCTACATTGATGTGATGTGTGTTCATTTAGGTTGGAAAAGAGGAGCCATTTGTATCTGAAGTTCTAGCAAGCCTTAGTACAACTACTAAACATCTTGGGCCTCATCAGATTCAAACTTTTTATGAATCTGTATGTATTTTTCAGTCCTTTCTCGGCAATGGTGATATGAATCTATTTATTGCCGTGATCTCACTCTCTGTCTGTCTATCTTCAGGTTGCTTGTATAATCGAGGCTGAATCAGATCCTCAGAAGAGACGTGAATACATCGAGTGGTTGATGGCTCTCCCTAATCAGGTTTGTTAATAAGCAATTAAGTCACTGCTCAGCTCTTGTTTTCCATAGCTCGCTAAAAGTATAGTTGCCCCCTACAATGTAGAGATGGGCAGAGATTATAGGAGAAGCACGTCAGAATGTTGATTTCCTCAAAGACCCTGATGTGATACATAATGTGCTTACTATCCTCCAAACAAATACAAGAGTTGCAGCTTCACTGGGAAAATACTTCTTATTTCAAATTTCATCGATCTTCTTGGCTATTCTGAATATTTACAAGTAATTTTTTCTATACTTATACAAAACATTTACATTCTTCTCATAACTTAGGAATAATTGGCTTTACTCTTCCTCTTATGCACCAGGATGTACAGTGAACTCGTGTCAAGCAGCATTGGTGATAGTGGCCCGTGTGCTTCGAGGATATCTTTGATTAAGCTTCTAAGGTAGGACGGCTTTTTATACCAAATATATAAAAAAAATCACAGGTCTTGATACCCTAATAGTATATTACAAACTTGAATAATAATACTATTATTATTTTATGCTTCTTGTGACAGGTCTGTTAAGAGAGAAATCCTGAACCTGATAAAAACGTTTCTAGACAAAGATGAAAAAAACCCACACATTGGCAAACATTTTGTTCCACCAATTATGAATGAAATACTTGCTGACTATGCAAGAAATGTTCCTGATGCAAGGGAATCAGAAGTTTTATCACTCTTTGCGACAATAATAAACCAGTAAGTCTTCTTGTCTCAGCCTATGCATGATTTATCAAAAGAAAAGTTGTAAGACAAAATGTAACATGAAAATGTGTTTGTGTAGGTACAAGGTTGCAATGCAAGATGATGTGCCTCGCATCTTTGAATCTGTTTTCCATTGCACTTTGGAGGTAACAGACTCTATGGTCCATGGGAGTATTTTCTTACTACTATTTATGGAAGTAGAGATGGAGTAAAATATATAAAGTGGGTCAATTATCTTTTCATCTTTTAAGCAGATGATCACTAAGAATTTTGAAGATTATCCAGAACACCGGCTCAAGTTTTTCTTGTTACTTCGTGCCATTGCTACATTTTGTTTCCGTGCATTGCTACAGTTGTCAAGTGAGGTTGGTGATTCTGGTCTTTACCTGGTCGTAGTGAGCTATCATATCTTTCTACATCAAATGGTCACTAGTAATCCTTGAGCTTTTCTTGTTTTTTTTATGCCTCTCATCAGCAACTGAAGCTAGTCATGGATTCGGTTATCTGGGCGTTTAGGCATACCGAAAGAAACATCGCTGAAACAGGACTTAAACTCTTACTTGTGTTGCTGAAAAAGTTTCAGGTTTTTAAACCTATGCGTTTCATTTTTAGCCCTCATTATGGCACATTATATATATGTCTGATCAATAACATGTTTTCTCTCTGATTGTGACAGAAATCTGCTTTCTCTAACCAATTCTACCGGACATACTTAATGCAAATTGAGCAAGAAATTATTGCCGTGTTGACCGATACCTTTCACAAGCCAGAGTTCCATTGGCATGTGTTCGTGCTACAGCGTCTATTTCAACTGGTAAAAAAAAAAAATATATATATATATATATATATATATACACACACTTAAAAATTTACCATATAGTTTCAGTGGATCTTGAGGGAGGTCCATTAATATAAAACATTTTCAGGTGGAGAGCGGTGCTTTGACCGAACCTTTGTGGGATGCTTCAACGGTGCCTCAACAGTATCCAGATAACGCCGCCTTTGTTTGTGATCACACCACCAAGCTTCTAAGCTCGTCATTCCCCAACATAAGTGTACCAGAGGTGACAGAATTTGTGAAAGGACTTTATGAGTTGAGAGATCACCCTGTTCCATTTAAGAATAACGTACGAGACTTCCTTATACGGTCCAAAGAATTTTCTGCTCAGGTAACATAGTTTAACTACAAAAGATTGGTTTCTCTTTCTTTTATTAAACCACTTTTCATTCAAACTCAACTGAATGTTTTTTTCTTCTTCTTCTTCTCCAGGATAACAAAGATTTAGATGCTGGACCTATTGCTCCCGACGAGAATCCAGATGAGATGAGTGATTCATAAAAATATTTATTTTCATAGCAAAGTCTTCAAACAATGTCTCTTTATATTATCTTGGATGATTTGGTTTTCTAGTATAATTGAAACCTTTGGAGGATTTTATGCCATAATCAAATTCCTTAATAAATAAAAGTTATCTACCTTATTTGTTATAGGTAACGCTGTATAGATTAAGTACTTACATGCAAATATGTTACATTAGAAAGTCTTTAGGTTAATAGTGTAAGGTCAGCTCAACATTAACTAAAATGTTCTCTTACTCGGATTGAAAACCGGTTTTAGTCGGTTTAATTTTTTGTAAACCGAGTTACAATTGAATTGGAGAGATGAAACCAAGCAAGAATCTAAAAGACAAGTGGAATCCCTCGTAACGAGAACGCTACCTTCCCCTCTTCCCTTTCTTTCTCGGAAAGTTCTTCTTCCTTCTCCTTCATTAGTGAATTCTCGTGGAAATCGATCATCTTCGTTTGATTATCTCTGATTCATTCAGCTTCGCTTTCTCTTCGGTATCGAGAAAAATTGATCGTAGCTTTTGGTGGTTGACATGGGTCAAACTTTCCGCAAGCTTTTCGATACGTTCTTCGGCAATCAGGAAATGAGGGTATCTCTCTCCTTCCTTCTCTAAATCTTCTCTTGATTTTTTTTATTCTCGTCTTACGATTGTTTGCTAGGGTTCTTCCTTTTTCTTTTTTTTTTTTTGATTGAATCGCGTTCGTTAACCTATTGTAACGATCATTCTTAGTTTTAATTCGTTTTTTCTTTGCTTTTGGTATAGAAGTAAAACGAGTGATTGAATCTAGTTCAGTGCTGCTATTAGCTAAAGACTTATTCAATAGCAATTTCTCTAGTTTTGTTTTTTTCTTCAATTGAGTGTTTGTTTTCTTGTATTGATGATCTTGTGCTCAAAATCTTATACACTCAGCTTGTTAGTTTTAACTAGAGTGTTCTCTTTCTTGATTTTGTTGTTGTGCATTTTGTTTGGAGCTACTCCAGGTCGTTATGCTGGGTCTGGATGCGGCTGGCAAAACAACGATACTCTACAAGCTGCACATAGGAGAAGTTCTCTCAACTGTTCCCACAATCGGTGAGTTCGATTTTCTTGAAGCAGCATTTTGATTTGGTCTCTTTTATCTTATGATGCCGCGGATATGCTACTGGCTTGCTGAGGGTTTTGCACTTTTTTTTCTTAACACAGGTTTCAATGTGGAGAAAGTTCAGTACAAGAATGTGATGTTCACAGTTTGGGATGTTGGTGGCCAAGAAAAGCTCAGGCCCTTGTGGAGGCATTACTTCAACAATACCGATGGACTTGTATATGTCTACTACCTCTCTGTGTAGTCAGATACTTATTTCACAGAGTCTTTTCTCATGTTGTTTTGGAATATTCTCTGATTTTTTTTTAATTGTTCTACGCGCTTGCAGATATATGTGGTAGACTCCTTGGACCGTGAGAGAATCGGCAAAGCTAAGCAAGAATTTCAGGTACCTTGAGATATAACTCTGCATAATGCTTTTGGTAAAATTAGTCTCTGCACAGTTTCTTCTAACCTCTGGTAAATGATTTTGGTTCAGGAGATCATAAAAGACCCATTCATGCTTAACAGTGTCATTCTAGTGTTTGCAAACAAACAAGACATGGTAAAAAATTCAAAGCTGTAGTTTTCATTATTTGAATTTTTTTGTTAGTTCTTTGCCCTTTACCAATATTCATCCTGAGTCTGTGTGAACCTCAGAGAGGAGCCATGTCTCCCCGAGAAGTGTGTGAAGGGCTTGGCTTATTAGATCTCAAGAACAGGAAATGGCATATACAAGGCACATGTGCTCTCCAAGGAGATGGCCTCTATGAAGGCTTAGACTGGTTATCCTCTACGCTCAAAGAGGTTAGAGCAGCTGGTTTCTCATCCGCTGGCCCCTTGTTTTAACAACAAAAAAAAACTCGTCATACAACCAAATCAAGCTCGTGGTGTCTCAAGTCTCTCTCCACCATTATATGTACTTTTGATCCATAAACCAAAGTCTTCTTCTTGGCCTCTGACATTGTAGTAATATCACCAAATCAAACCCTCTTGGAAGACCTTTTGTAATGGAAGTGCCTTTTCTTTTGTGTCTTGAAAGCCAATGTTAATTAGTATCAACTATACTCACTGTTTGCATGATATGACACTTGAGCTTCATTATATACACTGATGAAAAAACGTAATATGCAAAATTATCTTTAATTGTCACTTTGAAGCGTATATGATGGTGGTGATGGAACCTTTGATAAATTAATGAACAAAAGCTCAGTCAAGATTTAGTAAAGTAGAGAAAAATTACGAATTAAAAAAAAGGGGAGGAATGTGGTGGGCCTAAAAATAAGAAGCCTTCAAGCTTACGTTAATGGGCCTTTAATTCGGTAACGTAAGCACGCGCTTTTCGGGAGCGCGTGTTAATAATAGGAACGGCGCGCCTCGCAATAACCATCCGGAGGAGAGAGAGAGAGAGAAACGGAGTAACGGAGAGGAGAGAGAGACGAAAGACGACTGAGAGACGGTGGAAAGCAGAGAAGAAGGTTTTTAAACCTAACCTACGGAAGAGAGAGAGAGAGAGCGTAGGGTTGTTATGGGAGTTTTCCAAATCTGAATGGAAACCTTAGTCCTCGCCGGATTCAATTGGCTCCGTTTCAGTCGTTCTTCGATCCGTATCACCGGCGGCTGAGCTGCTTTTTCAGGTAGATCATTAACATCACCGTAGAAGGAACTTGTTATCTCTAGAGAATGGTAGACTTTTTGAGACCTGTTTCCTCGTAGTTACTTAGGAAGAAACTCGTAGAGAGAGAGAGAGAGTGTGTGATCTTGATGGAAGGTGCGGCTGATTGCACGGTGGGTTCGATTGTGTGGGTGAGGAGGAGGAACGGCTCGTGGTGGCCAGGGAAGATACTGGGACAGGATGATCTTGACTCTACTCATATCACCTCTCCTCGATCTGGAACTCCTGTGAAGCTTCTTGGAAGAGAGGATGCGAGTGTGTAAGTAGTCTCTTTCTTTTATCTTTGTTAATAAACAAACTCTCCTTGGTTTTGGATTTGATTATTTTTTTGTTACATGTGTGTTTAGGGATTGGTACAACTTAGAGAAGTCCAAGCGTGTGAAGCCGTTCCGGTGCGGCGATTTTGATGACTGCATTGAGAAGGTGGAGAATTCGCAAGGGCTGACGATAAGGAAGAGGGAGAAGTATGCTCGTAGAGAAGACGCGATTCTCCATGCGCTTGAGCTTGAGAAGGAGATTCTGAAGAAGGAAGTGAAAGTTGAGACTGGTAGGCCTAGGGCTAGGGCTAGGGCTAGGGGGGACTCTCCTGATGCAGCAGCCAAGGAGAGAATGGTTGTGTCTAGGGTTCATGATATCTCTAATGGTGGTCTAAGGCGTAACCATGTTGGTGATGTTAGGCATTTGCACAAAGATAAAGAGGAAGAACAGACGAGATTTGAGGAAGAGGCACAGCCTCGGATGAGAGGGTTGCAGGACTTTGGGCTAAGAACCGCCTCTTCGAAGAGAAAGTTTTCATCTTCCAATGGTCCTGCTGATACTTCCTTCAAGTCTCTGGCGAGAAGCAACTCTTCAGCTTCTTCTAGTGGAGATTATAGCATGGAGAGGCCCAGTTTTACCCTCGGTAAGATGATTATTTTTGGAAACTTCCTGAGTGTGTAGATGGTTGTTGGACACTGAAAGACTTCTTGTGCAATTTTGACTCTGTTGCAGGAAAGGAAAAGACTAGGAACTCGATGGAGGCTAAAAGGACTAAATACATGTTTGCACCAAATGAATCTAATGATGTTTTAGATCTGCATGAGAGTTTGCTAAGCCACAGGGCGGCAATGCATTCCTCCTTTGCTGGTGGTGACCATTCTCGTTATTCGCTTTCAGAATATGACCCTCCTGAGTTTTTGGAAGATGTTGAATCTGTTTCTTCTGAATCCGAAACTGACTCTTCTGATATGGAGGAGGATACTGATGATGACATTCCCTTGCTGTCAGGTGAAGCTTTTCTGAACAGCTAAAAGCTAGTTTCTTATCACATATATTTTCTATTCTGTTGTGTTAAACGATACTCATTTCTATTCTTCTTTGTCTGGCATTGGTGTCAAGCCTCTGGACTTTAGAAACCAGTTTACCGTTTTGGTTTCTTGGACCAAAGTTATCTATGTGTGCGTAGTTTATAGCTATTCCCTAACTAGAGTTTGAAATCTTCTCTTCCAGGAGCTGGGCGTCATTCAGAGCAACACAATCCTTTCAGTAGTAGACATATGTCAGCAGAAGATGAAAGCACCAGCAGTGAGGAAGACTGTTATGAATCATCCATGTCTGGCGACTCTTCTCACCTTTATTCCCAAGATCCAGATAATGAAGCTGGTACGGTTTCCAAGTGGCAGCTCAAGGGAAAGAGAAACATGCGCAATCTTCCAAGAAGGTCTGCACGTAACGGAAGATATTCTGAATATAAGAGAAGGGCATTTGGTCAAAAGCCTATGGGCTATGGATTAGATTCTAGTGGGACAAATGATATGAGCGATGGAACTGATGACACTGATCCCAACGAGAGACAGTTCCGGGACAGAATGACTGGACCAGGTGATGATGAGTATCGGCTCTCAACTATGGTTGCATCCGGATTCAAGAACATCTACAGCCATGACATGCTGGACTGGGATGATGATCCTTGGGAAGGCCAGATTGGTAAGAAGAAGCGATGGGAGGAAAGACTCGAAGGTTCAGGTCAGGAGTTCCATGCGTCTTCTCATCGACATTCTAGAAGAAATATGTATTCTCCGTTGATGGATGTGGAACTAGAAGTACGAGGAAGCTATCAGAAAGGGCCTGTCCCAATTGTCTCCCTGATGAGTAAGTTAAACAGCAGAGCGATAATTGGACATCCAGTTGAAGTTGAAGTCTTGGCAGATGGTTCCTCTGAGTACTTCGGCAATGAAACAACATACCATGACAAACCCTTTCTACTTCCCCATGCTTGGAAGACCGCAAGAAGGAGTAGCTCACGCGTTCCACGGCTGCAACCATTATCACCATCTCTTGAAGCCGATGCTGATGTTCATTCTCCGTCAGGTCAGGGAAGAAAACCGTTTTTTAAGAAACTTGGTTCGGGAAACTTAAGTACTGATGATAACTCGTTGCGGAGAAGCAATCTAATGCATATTCCACGACCACCTGGTGAGAGAAAGCAGCAGCAAAAGAAGGTGATGAAGAACACAAACGCAACCCCTAGTCAAAAGACCAGGGCACTGTCATCATTCGGCAGTGAACAAGCACACAGCGGGATAAAGACCTTCGGTGATGGGACTCACGAGCTATCTAACAGACGGGTACTACAGGGACCACCAACCGTGGCTTGCATACCGGTCAAACTAGTATTTAGCAGATTACTGGAGAAAATAAACAGACCGCCATCAAAGCCGCTGTGAAAGCTTAGAAGAGATCATCGATAAGAGCTCTGTACTCAAAGCATAAACGAGATTTACAGGTACAAAACATATAACCATGTCTTGTGTCTGGTTTTCGTAGAATGGGAGTCACGTTTAGGGCATCGAAATTCTGGGGGTGATGGGTCTTTTTGAGTAACCATCAGGCTTTCATTATGTACTCTGAGGGAAATTTAGTCGTAGGGAGAGCAATTTACGTAGAGAAACTCTGGTTACTTACTGGTACAGATCAGGTGAAGAGTTAGAACAATGATACCACTGGTTCGTTTTGTATATTAATCACTCTCTTGAGTAAGCTTTGTTTCTTTGATCTAGTTCCAGCTTTAGATTTCTTAGTGTTAAAAGTTATTTCTGTGTTTTCATTTGCTGAATCTTCTGCTGGCTAATTATTTTACTCAATCAATATCATCGACTCGATTTGGTTCGGTTTGAACTATAATATAAAACCTTTAGACATTATATTAGACGGGGAAAGCAAAAGGACCCTTCAGACATAACAGACCTTGGAAGGTTTTTCAGGATACTACTACTTGACATACGGTTTGTCTACTTGGAAACTTATTACAACATTAAACATCAGAATAAAACGGTAGGAGAAAGAGAGACTTAAACATGGTGAGTCTTGTCCGAGTCCTCGAGACTTATGGGACGAAACCAAGCAGTCTCTTCCAGCACCGCCGAGTCTTGGCGAGCAGCCTCCGCTGCTGCAGTCTGGTCAGTCGTCGAAGGGCCAAAGACTCCGGTTTGAGGATGAGGAGACCAGTATTTATCAGAATCTGGCTTTATGACGTCGTCAGGAACTGCAGTTGCCTGCAATTCATCCTCCACGTTCTTGTCATACCCCGAGGAATAACCGCTCCTGTTAAAATAAAATTTAATATATGAATGACCCTGATTAAAATTTTCAAGGAAAATAAATAAAAACTATTTTCCTGATGGGTGGGAGGTAGTTGATAGGTAGGTGAGACATTGCCACCACAGAATACCCACAACGAGAAATGAATTCTTATAAATTCTCTGGTCTTTGTATATTTATTAAAGATATAAAGTTTTGTTTTCTGGAAAGGTGAACCTAACAAGTCTTGTAAATAAAATATAAATCAAGTAATGTCAAATATGTCATGGTCAGCTTGCTATCATTTTTACATATCTACAAAGCTGTCGGTCCGATTCTTATCGTAATCTCAAGATATTAAATAATCAGCCACGTAACGCCTACTACTCACATAAATACTATGGTTTTTTTTATTATGTACTATAGCAAATAACTAAAAAAATGTTCTGATTTTTAGAATGGAAATTGAAAACCATTAGCTGCTGGTTAGAGTTTTAACATTTAAAGTCGAGTGATTAAGTGAGCGTTTCAACAACTGCGAGTAAACTACAAAAGGTTATTTAGATGTCAATTCATTGAATGGCACGTGTCAGCCTTTGAATCGGATTAGATTTGGTGTTATCCATTAAAGCCAAATGGCATATGCCATTTATCGTCCACTGTACATCACTTGTGCTTTCTGTACGAATATTTGTAAAATAAAAAAAGGTTTCACCTTTAATAAAGAGTTTGAAGATTTTTTTAGTACACTTGTACCAAAACCACAGAGTTTTTTCTTATCTACTTCATTTTAATTAAGCAACTATGATTGAAAAAGAAGAAAAGGGCAAATCTATGACACTGAAAATTAATATTTTAATTGATCTGAATCCTTACCTCCTTAAAACATAGATATATGAACTTTTTGGATCTAGGATACTCGAACAGTACCTTCAAATTTAAAGTGTTTGGACTAACAAGACAATGATGATACACAGACCGAATCAAACACCAAATCTCTACTATATTCTGTTTTCTGACGTAGAAAAAAAATTATCAGTTTCACCATAATCAAAATGTTATGTTACACGCTACACCGTTGTGGATACGTAGTTTCTTTCTCATTTTATTGTCAGCAATTTATATATTTTGACTTAGTTTCAAGAAAAAAAATATGCAGAGAAAGAGAGAGTGTTGTGTGTTTGATACCGAGAAGTAGTAAATAGGGCAGTGGCGGTGGCGCGTGAGGAAGCGCGTGGGTTGACAGCGAGCTTCCTTAGGCCGGTGATCAGTTGAAAGCTCTTCGATCTGGTTGCCATACAACTCAGTTTCTTCGTCAGAGATTAGCAGCGAAGAGAGAGATTTTCTTTCTTTCTTTACTTCTTTTGTTTGTTGTAATAGTGAGTTTGGTGATTTAACACCGTTTATTATGTGCTATATATGCTTTAGGAGACAAAGGCCCAATCTTGATCCACGTCTCTCACCTACCGAACGCTGCCGTTTCGCTTTCCTCTAACGCTGTTACTTAACGGATGGACGGTGTGTGATTCGAGGCTTTTAAGAAACGGCCCGTTAAAGATTTTGCGATTATATGGGCTGTAATATAAGCCCGGCCCATTTAAAGTCATCTACATCTTCAACAACGTGCGACACGTTCCTCAACATCGTCATTTCACTTTGGAAAATTCAAACTACGAAGAAACAGATTCAGATCCACCGATCTAGATCCGCGACGAATGGCTCTCGAATGGGTTGTGCTAGGCTACGCCGCGGCGGCCGAAGCGATCATGATCGTGCTCCTGACGATGCCGGGGCTAGACGGACTCCGCAAGGGGCTCGTCGCCGTCACGCGCAACCTCCTGAAACCGTTTCTATCCATCGTCCCGTTCTGCCTCTTCCTGCTGATGGACATCTACTGGAAGTACGAGACGATGCCTTCGTGCGACGGAGACTCCTGCACGCCTTCCGAGCACCTCCGCCACCAGAAATCGATGATGAAATCCCAGAGGAACGCGATCCTCATCGCGGCGGCGCTCGTGTTCTACTGGATCCTCTTCTCGGTCACTCATCTGGTGGTCAAGATCGAGCAGCTTAGCCAGAGGGTTGAGAGGCTCAAGAACAAGGATTGATCCATCGTCTTTCGTCTCAGGTCCAATTTAGTGCGATGCCGTTTTGATTTTGGAGTATCTTGTGTGTTTTGTTTGTGCGTTTATCTTCTGGACATTGAAGGACCTAATCGTTGCTACTTTTATATGCTTGTTTGCTTAAACAGATTGAGATTTTGAGTTTTGATTGGCTCATAATATTTTAATTAATTGAGATTAGCATTGGTTGATCCTATGTCACACATTGTGGTTTTTTTATTATGCTATTGATGTCTATTAGTTAGAGCTTAGGATGCAGTTTTGATAATCAGGTAAGTACATTGTTTGTTTTAGTTGAGCTCGATATTTGGTTTCTGATTTCATTGTGAAACTAAGACTGCTTCTTATGTGTTCATGATGTATCTGGAATCTTAAGTAGTATGATAGAGACGCCAGACTCATATCCAATTTTTTTCTCGTTAGTGACACAACAAAACCATACTAGGGCCTGAGTGGGGAAGGCATAACCTAGTTCTTCGTTTACTGACAAGTATAGCGAACTTATATGTTTGTGTTAATGTTTTTATAATTTGAGATGATGATTGACTAAATATGTAAAGGTTGTAGTGATAGTGATTTGTGTACCACTAACATAATATTTTCGCATGTAATTTATATACATGACCCCGAGTGTTTTAGTACTACTGCCTATGTTAATAGACACTTTAGTTGATTCGATTTGCGTAGCTCATAAATTCGCTATATCCTTTTTTTGGTTGAAAAAATCGTTCATGTGCCAAGGGGGCCGTCGTACATAAATGCTTGAAATAAAGTTTGCTTATCAATCATGCACCCACCACGTACCATGTATCCAACCTCCGTCCAATTCTCGCTTCTTTTCATGTGTCACGTTTCGGTCACAACCAGTCCCAAAATATCTTACACCGACCAGAAAACTTTATTTATATAATCACAGAACCAGAACCCATGTTCATGGGCGTGAACATGTTACTTGTGAAACAGAATGAACTCACAAGATAATGTTTTAAATTCGAAGATTCACTTCGTATCTTCTCCAACTAGATAACAATATGCGTTTTAAAAATATTTTAGACATGAAATCTACCAATAAAGTATGCTTATAAATTATAATTGTCAATTAATTTTAATTACCGGCTTACTAGACATATATACACACGTTCATCATCATCACCATAATAGTAAAGATTGTTTTGTACAAAAAGCCACTGTTTCTGCTCTCAAGTCTTGATCAATTAGAAGCGGCTTTCAAGAAGAAAAAAAATATGCACTATCAAGAACAGATGGAGTCTCTTATGTTGGGTGAAGAACACAGACGTGGAAACTGCGTTAGGGACGCAGACGAAGGTTTTAACTCTCCGTCTTCTTTTCCTAACTCTCCTGACGATTCGGTCCGTCGCAGTTCATCTCCTTTAAGGTAAGAAGAATCAAGAATCTTTTCGTTTTTCTTTTCGGCTCGTTAGTTTAGATCTTGTTAAAATGAACCTTGTTGTTTTCACAACAGGAGAGGGTTGTCAAAACATTACAAAGGTAAATCTCAGTCATTCACGTCCTTGTCGGAAGCTCTGACAGTTGAGGATCTCGCAAAACCCGAGAATCCTTTCAACGTGAAACTGAAGCAGCGACGGGGGAACATTCACTGTCGACGGCTCTCCGGATGTGGAGGTGCATCGGAGCAAAACTTAGGCGTGCACGACGCTTTCCACTCCGGAAACGGTAGACCGCTGCGACTTTCCGGTAACAGAGCGCCTCTGAGAGCCCAGACGCTCTCGGCTGCTCATATATCGGCATTGCTCACTCGCACCTAAACCGGAAAGTTTTTAGCTTTTCCTTTCTCTGAACCGGAACCGGGTTTCGTCTGGGACGATGTTTTCCTAGCTTCCGTCTTCTTAATCGTGTGAATGTAAAAAGTTATAAAGTATGTAACTCCTTTAATCGTTTTGTAAATTACAGTTAATCGTGGAAGCACCGTAGCCTAATATGGTTAAAGTTTAAAGGCAAAGTGTAAAAGCTTCTACACCCAAGTCTGGAGTTCGAATTTACGGTTAATTAAATTAACTCATTTATTTAACTCAAGCCTACACTTGCACCGTACAAGATAAACAAGAGATTCTCAAATTATTATGTAGACCACGTGGTAACTCGCTCGCGACGTGTGCAGGATGAAATAGATTAAATGTTTTTTTAGAACAAGACTTAGGTTCATCCCCTGGGTGAACCTTTAAATTCACCTCTTTTTTTATGACCAATCAAATTGCCATGTAGATAATTAATTAAAAAATATTAAACTTATTTAAAAATAACTAAAATAACAGAATAATGCCAATTTTAATGCCGATAACGCCGTTACTTAAACCGTAAACCCTAAATTTTAAATTTTAAACCCTAAACCTTAAATCCTAAACCCAAACCCTAAACCCTAAACCCTATACCCAAATCCTATACCCTAAACCCAAATTATATACCCTAAACTCAAATTGTATACCCTAAACCCAAACAATAAACCCTAAACCTTAAACCCTAAACCCAAACCATAAACCCTAAACCCAAACCATAAACCCAAACCTTATAGCATCTAGGTTTAGGGTTTGGGTTTGGGTTTAGGGTTTACGGTTTGGGTTTTAAGTCTAAGATTTAGGTTTAGGGTATACGGTTTGGGTTTAGGGTCTAGGATTTGGTTTAGGATATAAGGTTTGGATTTAAGGTTTACTGTTTGGGTTTAGGGTCTAGGATTTGGGTTTAGAATATACAGTTTGGTTTTAGGGTTTAGGATTTGGGTTTAGGGTATAGAGTTTGGGTTTTAGAATTACGGTTTAGGGTTAAAAAATTAAGATTTCGGGTTTACGGTTTAGATGGCGGTGTCAGCGTTGTTAAAATTAGCATTATTTTTTTTAGTTATTTTAAAATAAATTTAATATTTTTTAATTAATTATCTACGTGGCAATTTGATTGGTTCTAGAATGAGAGGTGAATTTAAAAGTTCACCCTATGGGGTGAACCTAAGTTTTGTTCTTTTTTTATTATACTAAGACCATCAATTAGAATCTCACCATTAAAAATAAAGAAATAAAAAAGAAAAATAGGTGAGAAAGTGAATAAGAGTTATTTTTTTGTCAAACAAAGAAAAGTTCTAAAACAAGTGTTTTTAGAACCACTTCTAAACTTTAATCTTCCACGTGTCTTGTATCTAGCATTTTAGATTTTTTTTAAAAAAAGAAAATTTAGTTACTTAATTAGAATATTTTTTTTTTTTTAGAATCCCACCTAGTTTCTAATTGATGGAAGTGCTCTATGAGTCTAAGAGATCATTGTAAGAATGTTAAATTTGTAATTCGGATTTCGGTTTAGTTTTTGTGTTTTTCGGTTAATACAAATTAGTTACCATATTAAAATCATATCTACTTGAGAATATTTACCAAAAAAAA
This sequence comes from Brassica oleracea var. oleracea, assembly GCF_000695525.1. Lineage (NCBI taxonomy): Eukaryota > Viridiplantae > Streptophyta > Magnoliopsida > Brassicales > Brassicaceae > Brassica > Brassica oleracea. Next base: position 46,216,206 of record NC_027752.1, on the reverse strand, counting down.
TCATATCTACTTTTTTAATTCGGTTTATATATTATCAGTTTTTTTTTCTTGGCAACATTTTATATTATCAGTTTTCAGTTTATAGAAAACTAGTGTAATTTAGTTTATACTATTTTAACAAAAGTAATTTTATTTAATTATTAGTATATAAAGATATACAAATTATAAATACATTATAAAAAACGAACATATTAAAAAAAAAATTTGATGAAATTTTAAATTTATTGATCAATCAAAAAGAAACATTTACAAAGAATAAGAAAATATTATGTTGTTCGTATATCTAAAATGACTAAAGAAATCAAAGGGATTTGAAAGTATTGAAATAGTTATATTTTTAGTGAATGATCGTGCAGTAGAAGCTTGTACAACCTCTTTTCAGTTGTAGAAGCTTATTTTGATAATGAAGTTTTATTGAGTTTTTTCGTTGTGAATATTTCGATGATCATGTTTCATCGAGTTCACGTTTAAGCTTCTTTCGATGATGATGTTTTATAGAATTTATGTCTATAATAATAAACATATTAGAGTTTCAATCACAAGATAATGACATGGCAGATGGATAGTTAGAAACTAATATTAAATGTTTTTACATTAGGTGTAAAACCGATTTTGATCTGAAAAACTTTTTGCAACCGACACTTCAGCACTCTAATGTGACTCTAATGTTTTAAGCGATTGTAAAACTGTCATATCACAATTGCAATATATTATAAATGAGAAAACTAGATTTTGATCCGTGCTTTTAAAGTGCAGATTTATTTTCCTCTTAATGTTTTTTTATAAAATTTGGAAAACTTTGTGACATGTAATATGTTCATGTATTTTTTTATGATATTAATTTATTTTTATTTTATTTCTCAGTATTTATATATATAAAATTGAACTTGATTTTAAAAAAAAAAAACTTAAAGTGGTATTTTTTCAATCAATCTTCATTTATATGTACCGACTTTCTCAAACTGGTTAAACTATGAATCAAAAAATTACCCGAGAATACCAGATAGATTGACTATCTCATTTTCTGTATCAACAATATAAAGCTGACCAAACTTGGGTTCACCGTTTGGTGGCTTTAGACTACCCATCAAATGGTAGTTCTCTCCTTGAAGCTGAAACATCTGAGGGCCGATACCTTTTTTAACAGAGCAGTCCACTTTCCCACCAAGAGATGTAAATGAGAAAACCATGTTGATAACTCTAATATTCTCACGACAATATCTACTCATTTCATCATCCTCTGTCAAAAATATTTTCAATATGGCGGAGGAATCTTTTAACAGTGGCAGCTGAACCTGACCGTGCCCACAACATATTGAAAATTTAGGTTTACGGGCATATCTCTTTCTGTTTATGCGTTCACCATACCACATGATAGCCCCACAATGCTCACATTTATGTGTTGCATCACCTTCGTGGATGTATCCTGAAAGTGGAAAAAAAAATGAACAAAACTAATTGGTAAATTATAGGCAAGCACAGTCAATGTAACGAATTAAACTTAAAAAAATAAAAATTTAGCCTACTGTTTTTCCCCTTCGAAGAAGTTTTCCTTTTGGAGGGTCCAACTGTGTCTGATTCTTTTGACATAATGTCAAAATTCACATTTGATTCAGACTCCGTGTCACTTTCTTCACTGCTGCAATCATAATGTTGTTCTCCTTCGACTTCATAATCTTCTTTTATTTTAAAATTTTCATGTTAAGTTCTTTCGCTATTCTCTATATTTTTAACATTAAAGAACATTAAACTATCCATAGGATTCGTGCGTATTAATTACCCTTGTAATCATGATATATGGATTCATCATTTTCTTCACTCGAGTATCCATCACCATGAAGGCCAACTCCTTCTGTTTCTGTTGCTATAAAACAAAGCATGAAGGATATATAAATTCCTCAAAACAATGTAAACATACATATATATAAATATGTCAAAACAATGTATACATAATCAGTGAATTCAATACGCCCTTTATAACATAAACAACATACCATGAACTGTTTTTGTTTTTTTCCCAGAGGCAATAGCTTTTCCTTTTCCTTTTTCTGAAAACAAACAGATTTTATAAATTATGCAGACATAATGTTATGATCTTGATAACTTCCCAAGGCTTCTCAGAAAAAAAACGCAGAACAACATAAATAATAATCACCTTTAGCTGTTAATCTGGACTTAGATGATTCAAATGTAGGAGTTAGAACCTCTTCTTGTGTTTGTGTCCTTACAGAAGGACTGACATCGGTCGTATCAGATAGAGGTATAGAGCTTGTAGGAAAAGAAGTTGGTGGTGTGTGAAGATTAGAACGTGCTGGTAAATGACATCAGAACCACAATTTAATAAAACCAAAACCGTAAAGAGCAATACAACACGTAGACAGGGACTAACTGAATAGCACATGACTTACATGAAAAAGAATCGTTCTTTCTTAGCATCTTAGCAGATGCACACGGGTTTCCTTTGACTTGGTCATCTGTTTTAGTTCCAGTAGGCGTAGTCGTTGGATGAATTCTTGTATTCGCTCTAGTTCTCTCATCATGCGTTGGAGTGAGATAAGATTGTTGTGTCTGTGTGGTTCCAGAAGGAACTTGATTGGTAATATCAGACAACATAATTAGCTCTCCTTCAATGGAATTTGTTGTTCTCTTCCTCTTATAACGAAGACGTTGAGCTATTGAGCGTGAACTTAACGAAATGGGTGGTTTCTGTGAGTTAGCTTGGGCTTAAGACAATAAAAAAAGATTCGTAATGCCCGACAATCCAATCTCAAGCAAACTAAATTTTACAGGATAATGAAGACTTACAGAAAATGTTATCAGTCGTTTTAAACCTCTGAGCTGGTCCCTGGTTCTAAATGTCTGGTAAAAAAAGATTAGTAATGCCCGACAATACATATAGCAGTAGGTTAATCGATGGTTCTAAATGTCTGGTCAAAAAATATCTCTCGTATATTCTTAATTCAATATAGGAAACCCTTAGAGTATTGATCAAGAAAAAATATTTAGAGATCGATATTGTTTGCGGTTGTTTACATATCTTAACAATATTTACAATTCTGTTGGTTTAGATATCTTTTTAACATAAATGAATTAAATGAAACAAATATTTGGGTAGTTATTACGTATGCTTCATGGGCAAGCTATTATGCTTCATGGGCAAGCTAGTATATTCTGATTCATTAAAGGGAAAATCGTTAGAGAATTTATACTGTTAAGATATGTTATACTGTTACCGAATTTTTGAATATCTGCTTGCCGTGGGTCATTTAAACAAATCGGTTAGGGAAAAATCGTTTGGGCCTACATTCAGGCGTGGGCCATTTCAAAAACTTTGACACAGAACGTGTTGATCGTAATTCACGTAAATACCCTTTATTATTCTTCGAAATGTAAGGAAGCATTAAAAAAGAAAGAGCAGAGTAAGGTAAAAAGGACAATAGGATCCTGCTTTAATAGTATAGATATTTATTGCAAGCGATTTTTTTTTAATATATAGGAAATATTTTTCTTATTTTAGTAAACAACAAAAAAACAAGAATTTTAAGAAAACAGCACGTTGCATTTCTCACCTACTCACCGGTCCAGCCGATTTTGAAAAAAACATATAGATAAAAGACTGACCATTATATACTCCTATCCTTACTTCTAAAATATTTGTATTTGTAGAAACCATATGGTTCTACAAATCATATCAACAATTACATATAGACTTTATGTATAATCAGAACATGGTGGTCAAACTATTTGGGCAGATAAGAGCAGGTAATCCACAAAGAGTATTGCTCTGTTTTCTGGAAAAGGGCATCGAGTTTGAAGTTATCCATGTCGATCTCAATACATTTGAGCAGAAAAAACCAGAATATCTTCTTCGTCAGGTAATCTTTTCTAATTATTATAGAGAAAGCAAATTGATTATATAGTCTACTTGCGTAGTTCTTATGTTCTATACTTGTGTTAGCCGTTTGGTCAAGTTCCAGCTATTGAAGATGGAGATCTGAAGCTTTTTGGTAAGATAATCTCTCCAAATTTATTAAAACTTAAGGTCGATTTATTTCTTGACTAAGTCAGAAGTTACTGAAAAGATAAATACTTTTTTTTTAATATATACTTCTTAACTTAAAGAATCACGAGCCATATCGAGGTATTACGCGACCAAGTATGCGGACCAAGGAACGGACCTATTGGGCAAGACCTTGGAGCAACGAGCCATCGTGGAACAGTGGATGGAAGTTGAGGCTAACTACTTCAACGTTGTGGTTCTACCTTTAGTTATAAACATCGTGTTTACACCCAAGTTCGACATTGCTTTGGTGGAAGAGCTAAAGGTCAAGCTCGATAAGGTCCTGGATGTATATGAGAACCAGTTAGCTACGAACCGGTACTTGGCTGGTGCTGAGTTCTCATTGGCTGATTTGACTCATATGCCCGGTATGAGGTATATAATGAATGAAGCCGGTTTGGGGAGCATGGTTACGTCTCGGGAGAATGTTAACCGTTGGTGGAATGAGATTTCGGCTAGACCGGCTTGGAAGCAACTTATGGAAATGGCTGCTTATTAAATAAGTTCTAGTGTATCATTGTTGGTTTATGATGATGATGTGGTATTCGGACCAAATAAGTTTTTTTTAACAGTTTCTGTCTCCCCTAAATAAAGTTTAATCTCATGTGTTATTGTCTTTATCACATAATGTTATTTAAAAAGACGCCTTGATAATTTGGACATTTTTGATAATCATAGAAATTAATTAGGATTATTTTATTACTAAATTAATGGTTTCTTTTGAGAATCCATAGAAGAAAAAAGGAGCACAACCACTAGGACACTTCTTGAGTGATCTCTACGCATATTAATATGACCAACTTTTGAAGAAAAATAATAACTGAAGAAACTTTGTGGAAATTGTAAGCTCATATCCATTAGTACTGGATTAGATGTATGATCGTTTGTTGGGCATTTACGTGTATACACTTAAGTTGGTTGAATGTTCCAATTTTATAACTATACTACAACGTAATTCCAACAAAAAATAACAAGAATGAGATTTATACATGTATATGTTAGTGTACAGTATATATAACCACTCTTTTCAGGGCGTATATAAAAATCAGTAATTGTAAGAAATCAGAAAAAAATCGTAAGATATTTGTAATATTGCTGAGCTATTAAACTAACAAGATTTAGTTTTATCTTCGTGATCTTCTCAGCTCTTTGTACCCAAGAATCGTTATCTTCTTCAATGAACAATATTCTCTCTTCCACATTGTGGTTAATGAGATTAATCTGAACTTTCAACGTGTGAGATGGTACGACTTGGTGATATAGAATCTTCGTCGTTTGATATGTCGAGATGAGCATTTGGTTGTTAACCCTAATTTCTTCTTCAACCACCTCAAATCCCGATGAATCTACGGCTTCATTTATATTCACGTCTTCTTCGTTACCTTTTACTCGATTTACGTTTTCCTCGTTATACATATCAAACGAGAAGAAGTCATCAATATCTATGTTGATATTGGTATTGTCTCCTGTAAATTAAGCGAGTTGTAGTTATCGTTAGATAAGAAAAATACCTAAACAATCTTGAATGCGAAACAAAATTTTATATCATACTCACCATGAAATCCAAGATCTTGGTCATTATCATCCAAAGTCAATATGATCTTCTGCTCTTCGATATAACCCTTTTAAGTTTTCATGCAAAAAAGTTTATGTAAGGCTGAAATATAAATAACGTGAAAGAAGACTATCTTTAAAAACTTGGTTTTATAAAATACCTGGTTCATATAATTATTTGACATTATTAATGGTTCATCATAGTTGCCTAAATGGATCACGTGATCACCAACGGTATTATTATAATGGTTGGAGTTACTTGCAGCGAAAGTAAAGTCCTCCAAAACGCCATGATCGTTGTTGTGAGTCGTACTCGTATTATAGAAATCGTAATTGCTGACCGCAGAGTTCTCTATACGCAACGGTGGTAGACATATATTGTGTTGTAACATTGAGCATTCGATCTCATTATTAACCTACGTGAACATATACAAAATGGTATTTCCATCATTAAAATAGTTATATACCTTTGATCATTATATTTTAATATGTTGATGGATTTATAAAAGTGTGATATATTACCTTATATGGAGTAGGGAACGGTGGATAAGAAGAACCATAGTATTGTGACCAGTTTTCGTTACTGGCGTTTGAATTAAAACGTCCGTTTCCAATTTGAGGTTGGAATGCGTTTTGAACTTGATGAGTAGTTGAACTGATCTCTAGATCTGAACAAGGGTCAAAACTCGAATTTCCACTCACATTTGACATAGCATGGATGTAAGAACGATGCTGATCTCTTGGCTTAGCTTCAATCACAATCTTTTTAAACACACGACAGAGTGCATATGCGTCCTGAAGAAAATGATAAATCTATTAGACTATATCCTCTAATAGTGTATGTATACCGTATACAGTATACGATAAGAGATTGATTAGTCGAATCAATTAGCTAGCCGACGCGACAAACCTGCATGCCGTATGCATAAGGCTCGCATTCATTTTCATCGAGTCGATATTCATGCATAACCCAACCGGTTCTAATACCATGTGGCGCGCGTCCACGGTAGTAAACTAATGTCTTTTTGGTTCCAATGGCTCGGTCTCTCCAACTAACACGGCGGTCTTTACCCGTAGCCTTCCAGTACCCGCCTTTAGTTGCTCGGTTTGTCCTGGAACCGTTAGGATACTTCCGGTCTCGTGGGCTGAAGAAGTACCATTCTTGGTCTTTGCTCGGAAGCAAGGACTTTCCTATCATTGAATTTATTATTCATCATTATTTTATACATCGTGTATTTATATGACTATATCTAATAAGAATTTGCCAATACATAATAAATCCAAAATTCAAGAGTATCTCAGTTAAACAATTGGCGTGTTTACAATTATAACTTGTCTTATTAAAAGCTTAGTTTAAATGAATAAAATAATTCTCTTAAAACAATGTTTATGAGCACTATTTTCCGTTGAAACCCAAAATTATGATTCAGTTTTAAACATTTACCTGAAATTTTAATAAATGAATATTGTAATTATGCAAAGAACAAACATGTACTATTCTCCGGCCGAAAATAAAGTATATATAGGGTTTCTTCATCATTGTTATATTCTTATTCTTTTCTTCAGCCTCTCTTGCTTCTATTGGTTATAGACTGACAAATAATAATTCTTAATTACAAAGGTTGTGAACTTAATCCAAATAAGTTTTGTTGAATTTAAAAAATAATAGTATAATCTAGTACGTTTTTTCTTTAACTTAAAATATCCTAGTTTGTAAAAGAGATTTAGATCTTATAGTACTAATGTAATAAATTATACTCATGCATACATGCACAGAGAAAATACAAATATTACCTGGCAAGTCCCATGGCTCGCACTTGTAGAGATCAACTTCAGCGATAACCTCAAGTTCGATTTCTAGACCGTTAATTTTTCTTTTCAGATAGTAGGTAATCAGCTCCTCATCGGTTGGATGAAATCTAAAACCTGGAGGTAACGAGACAGGAGCCATATACAAGTTATTCTCAGGGATTATTTTGCTTGGATCAGCTTCAAGAAAGAGAGGGACAATCAAGACTAGACACAAAGAAGAAGTTATTAAAGAACTGAATGTTTTGTATTCGTTGAGGGTTTGGAGATGGAGGTTATATATATAGAGGAGAAAAGACATAAGAAATAAAAAAGGGGAGCAAAAGTGAATAAAAGGGAAGGTCCCTATCCCAAAGCAACAAATATTATTAAGAATTATCTGAATATTTAAATTGTATGGAATATTTTTTTATTATTTTGTCCGACACATAAATAATGTGCTAATTCTAAGTTTTCTATTATAGATTTATATATACACACAACAAGAGGTTCTCACTTCTGAGGTTTTTGTTCGCATAATATACATTAATATTTAATAAGAACATTTTTATAACGTGTATTTGTTGTATTTTTCTTAAGAGTGGTAGAGAAACTCTGTTAATATATTTTGGAAGTTTTTGGATTTGCTGTTTTTAAACAACACGTTGTAAAATGAGACATAAAGTATGCTACAAAGAACATATCATCAACCGAATAGGTAATTAACATGACCACGAGGTGATTATGTAGTAAACCGGAATAGTCAATCGAAAATTGTCTCCCTAAATACAAAACCGTGTTTCTTTCATCAAGTTGCCTTCTCGATTATCCCATTCTTCTCCAAGTGTTGTCGGTCTGGAATAGGTATTTACACGTGTAAGAATTCTATTGGTTGCATGGAGATCGAATATTGGGTTACCCCAAAACTGTTCCAATCTCTCTTTTTCCTTTGGTCTTTGGCGGCACTTCTAACTGAAATAACTGTCTCTTTTCCTTCTCATTGCCACCGATCTACGTTCAGACCTTCTTTTAAAATTATATAGATGTTCCAATTTATTTGAGTTCTTATTTTTACATTTTCCCATTTATAAGTATATATCAGTTTCATTTTCTATATAATTAGCTCATCAGTTTCATACTCCTTCCGAATACGAATGTAAGATGTTTTATATTTTTATCTTGTATACAAATGTATGATGTTTTGAGATATAATTAATGTATTTATTTTTAAAATTTAAATATAAATTGAAAAGTAAAATTATGAGTGGTGAAATTTTATTGATATAATAAAAAAATAACAATTAAAATAGTGTATTTATTGTTTTTTAATATGTAAAACCTTAAACATCTTATATTTAAATCAAGATGGAATATATACTAATATACATCATATACATGGCTCGAACTAAAAAGAAGAAGTCAAATTTATAGGTCGATCCACCATTATAATCTAACTAGATTCGACGGATGAGACCCGACTCATATAACAAAAAAAAGACCAAAAAACATGTATGAAATATATGATCATGTGGGTCCATCAGTTGTGAACATGTGAAAAAATCCTTGGAAGCTATTGATGGGCCAACCATGGAGAATCACTTCTCAGCCTTTCTCATCATCGTCATAACCTTTTTCTTTCCTTATTCCAATTCCATATTCTCTTTCTATGTATCGTCATATATACATGTATCTTAAACATATCTACATATATACAAATAAAATGTGTACATACCCCAGCTTGACACATTTCCCTCACATGAATCCATCTTTAGGTTCTTTACTTCTTTCTTCATGGCGTTCACACACATCTCTATAAAACTACATTATCATATATTGGTTAGTTAAAAGACTAGTTCTCTGATTAGCCTTCTATTGAGATAGGGTGTATATACTAATAATGATACATAATAGATCGTAACACAACAGAAACTAGGAAATCATGTAAAATGAAACAACGTAACATGGATTGAAAATATTATGAGATATACGAGATCTCTCAGACTTATAGAACGAGAAGCGGTGAAAGGTATTACAGAAAGATATCAATTGTGTATATGTGTAAGCTAAAGATCCAAAGTTCATATACCAATACAAAACACTATATTCTAAATCGGAATGTGTCTCATTCTCCTGGTTTGCATGTATGTTACATCCATCCCAATTCCGAACGTCGTAGATTTTACATATATAAACTGTTCAAAATATATTGATAATCTGGTCAGTTTATATGGGCCATGCTCACAATACAACTGCACTTAAACACATGGGCTAGCATTATTTTCAACAATTTTGTTTAAACTTTAGGACTCTTATTACGCTTACAAAATAAGGCCCAACTATTGCAATTTAATAAATCTACTAAATTATAAAAGCAATCACGTGATATCAACCGCAGTGCGCACGTTAGAGTCATCTTTACTCTCGAGGCTAAGATGAGCTGAACAATGTCCGAGATCTTACAAAAAAATGGAAACTTAAAAAGAAATAAAAAGAAATAGAAAGAAAGAAAGAAGAAACCTACGGTTGTTCTGTTCCTTTCAATTTCACCAAGCTTTAATCTTTGCCTTCAATTCTATTTTCAACCAAACCTAACTCGTTAGCCCCCCTCCCTATCTATTTTAATTACAAAGAAAAAAAAAAAAAGAAATTTCGTTTGTTAATCTAAAGATCTAATAATCTTTAGATGTGTCTGAAACCTTCGATCGAAGAAGACAGATGCTAGGAGCGATCCACTTCGGAGTATTAGCAGCGTGTTTCGTCCTCTTCGTCCCCATGGCCATGGCAGGCTGGCACCTCAGCAGGCACAAGATGCTCTTCTTCAGCGGCGCTCTCTTCATCTCCCTCGCCGTCTGCGTCCACCTCACCCCTTACTTCCCTTCCGTCTCCGACATCGTCGCCTCCGTCTCCTCCGTCGTCGTCTACGATCACCGCGTCTCGTGCATCAACGAGGTGAACCAGATCGTCTGGGACGTTAGGCCTCGACCTAGGAACAACAACGGTTCTTCGAAGCTCGATTACTTCGAGAAGAATTGGGATTGGGTGAGATCGAGGAAAGTTCAGAGCTGCGAGTTTCAGAAGTTGGATAAGTTGGATGTCTCCGAGCTGTTGAACGGATCTTGGATCGTTGTCGCTGGTGATTCCCAGGCGAGGTTCGTGGCGTTGTCGTTATTGGGCCTGGTGTTGGGCTCGGGGTCCGAAGCTATGGGCTCGGTTAGAGAGGAGCTTTTCAAGAGGCATAGCGATTATAGTATTGTGGTTAAGGAGATTGGGATGAAGGTTGACTTCGTGTGGGCGCCTTACGAGAAGGATCTTGACGATCTCGTCGTGTCTTACAAGAAGAAGAACAAGTTTCCAGACGTTGTGATCATGGGGAGTGGGTTATGGCATATGCTTCACGTCAACAACGCGTCAGATTTTGGTTTCCAGCTGAAGGAGCTGAGGAGTCATGTTGAGTTGTTAGTCCCCGTGAGGACCAAGGGGGAAGAAGGAGGAGGAGGATCGGTTTCGGGGAGGTCTATGCATATGTTTTGGATAGGGATGCCGGTTTTGATCAACGGGATGTTGAATACTGATGAGAAGAAGGAGAGGATGAGTGATACGGTGTGGCATGAGTACGATAGGTCGTTAGGGGAGAGTAAGATCTTGCGTCAGATGGGCGGGCCGCTTGTTTTGCTTGATGTTCAGTCTTTTACTTGGAACTGTGGACCGCAGTGTACGCTTGATGGGATGCATTATGACTCTGCGGTGTATGATGCTGCTGTTCATGTCATGCTCAACGCGTTGCTTATCGAATCTAATCAAACTTTGTGAGAGATTGATTACAGGTTTTTTTTTTTCATTTCTTTTTAATGTTTGAGAGTTTTATTTGTAGAGTTTTAAAGAGAAATGGGATGTTCATAGGAGTTTTTTTTTTTACGACACGGTGATCCTTTTGGTCTAAATGATCTAAGTGAACTTACATTCTTGGTTATTGATTATAAATCTTTCGACTTTGAAGTTATATTATGCATTCTTTTCATTAGTAATGTAAACAACGAATAGATACCAAAATACATAGACTTGCCATCAAAAAATTCTCACTAGTAACAAAAAGAATCACGAGATATCTCGGTGTGTGTGTTACGGAGTCTCGAATTGTTTGCCTTCGAAGGTTTGTCCGTAATCCCAGTTTCTAGGAGCGACGTTGTAAGCTGTCACGGTTGATTTGTCACTAGAAGTTACTTCAAACGAGAGAGCTTGGTTCTTGAGATCGGCGTTGATGTGCCAGTTCTGTCCCCAGTTACGACCCATTGGTAACCACCCGGTTCTCGAACCTTTGATCTTCACAGCGGATATATCACCGGATCCGGCAACATTTGTGATCAGAACCGAAATGAAAATGCCTCCACCGTCTACTGTAAACCTAATGCTCCCTTCCTTTCTACAGTTTATCCTGTTTCGGCAAAACCAATGGTTATATGATCTGTAAAACTCTTACAGTCGCAAAACACTCCACAAAACCAATGAATCATAGTAGCATAAACCGGGAAAATCAGTGATGGCTTGGTTCCTAGAAGCAATCAGTTTCAGTCCTATCATTGATTCTTTTTTTTTCTTCTTTTTTAGTCAAATTCTACCATTGATTCTTATTCTATTTTCACAAATGGTTAATATACTCTTGGTTCCTAGAAGCAATCAGTTTCAGTCCTATCATTGATTCTTTTTTTTTTTCTTCTTTTTTGGTCAAATTCTACCATTGATTCTTATTCTATTTTCACTAATGGTTAATATACTCTTGCACTCTATAAACTAATCTTCCTATACACAACACATGATCAGCAAATACAACAATACGCCATTAATCCATTTCTATACCATAGTTGAATCTTGTTACACACTTGTCTCCTCTGTTAAGTAGAAACGATGGTCAGGGGTAATACAGTAATTTTCTAATTTAGGAGACCATGTACGGCAAACTCAGCTCATATAAAGCACAGAGCTGTCGACTAAATAAACGGAGCTGGGACACAGACTAAAATGAAGCATTAGCATTGGCCTCCAAAATTTTTTGAATTTTTTTATAGGTGGGCTAATGCTTTTTAATTATGAATATTTTTTTAATTAAAATTTCTATTAAATGTTTTATAACCCCTAAAATCTCAAATCCGAATATAAAAAACAAAATCAAAACCATCTCATCTCATAGCTTGAATGAATTGTTTAAAAAAATTCAAATTGAAAAAGAGGCCAAAAAGACAGAACTGCGCGTTCCGACAACCGCAAAAGCATCACTAAAGAAACGCGAATAAAGTTTGGGGATTTCGAGGAAACGCACCTTCGATACTGCACGGGCATGTTCCCAGCTTTCCAAATAGCGATCTTCTCAAACGCTTCGATCGGCAACACGAAATGTTTGTTCGGAGGGTTACAATGACCACCACCGTCGGGATCAAACCCGTAATTAGGAGCGCAGAAGTTCGTGGCGGTGACGATGATCGAAGTTCCAGGGATACACCAACGGAGATCATCGACACATCTGAGCTCGAAACAAGCGCCACAGATCTGACCACGCTCAAACAGAGTCTCGCTCAGACCAACCGTGGACATACCGTATCCAGATTTGACGAGATCTCCGTATCCACACGCACCGCCCACCAAGTCTCTAGGATTCGTGGCGGCGTAGTAGGTGGCTCGAGCTGGACGCCATTCGGAGACGGAGGAGGAAGATGGAGATGAGGTTGAGGATGAGTAGTGGGAAGTCGCCGGAGGAGATAGTGCGGCGAGGAGGAGAAGGAGGAGAAACAGTTGCATCTCCGGCGAGAGTGTTAGAGGAGAAAGTGCGAAGTGTGATTAGTTTTGTTCTCTTTTTGTGTGTTGTCTTTACTCTTTTAGTGGAAAACATTTTGCTTTTACTCGTTTGTCGGTTTCTTGAAATGACTATAGTACCCTATATCTAAAGAAAAAATTAAGCTCAAATCACATCCAGATGTGGACATGTTTGAAGTTAACAGTTTATCGGTCAACTAAGTTGTGTCGGAACAAAAATTTTATTTATTTATTTTTTATGTACTAATTAAATATTACTCTTTCTAAAATTTTCACATTTATTAAGAATATAACAAATATTTACAATTTAATTTATAATTTATTTTTAATACACTTTCCAATAATTAACCATAATCAATTTAAATATTCATTTTTTCAAAAATACTTTAAAAATATAAAAAAATATTTTTGTGGAACATGAATAAACTCTAAAAAATCTTATTTTCATGAATGAAATATTAATATACGAGCCATTTTGTTTCAGTTCGAATCGCGTAAAATAGTTATACATACATGAACTTTAGTATTACCATTTTTACTATATGTTTGTTAGCAAAAAAATAAAAAAACGTTTTTACTATATGTGTTTATATTCATAACTTACCAACACTCTGCAGTTTTATTCTTTTCTTTTCATAATCTTCATTCAGTAAAAGTGGCTTTGATAATGGCTTCCAAGTGTCGTCTCTTATGGATAATATAATGTCCACCATCAGGAACTTCATGGAACTTTACCCATGGCAAGCTTAAAATTTGTCTGTATATAGAGTAAAACATATCGTGAAATTTGTTTGTATTCTTCGAGTCCACACCATATATGAACCGACCCTTTGTTACTATCGAGAACGGATTGCTCAGCTCGGTTGGATCAAACTCCCAATTACCATAACCCACGATGATGTCTCTCGTTAATTGTGTTCTCACATGTTCACCTTGTCGTAAAGCAGACTCCTGTATAAATATAGCTTTCATGAGTGCCTTTTTTTCTTTCAAAAGTGAGTTGATCATAACTTTGAAATCAGCTTAAAAGATATTTTAATCCATCTATATATATGTATACCATGATATATGAGTGTTTTGTATGCATTTCCGCGAGTTCTAAATCACGTTTGGTCATAGTATCTTTTGGATTCCGGCTATTTGGAACCATTTTTGAGCCATCCACCAATATAACAACCATGGACAGTAGTGTGCGACGCCTAGAGTCAGTTGAAACCCAACTGGCAGTCTCCTCATCGCTGCATTCAAAAGGTTTTGAGGCACACGTCTCCACCAAAATTTTATTAACGGAACCAAGCTCCACTTAACCTGGAAGTATTATTAGAAGCATTCACATAAAGTATTTTTTTTATCAACATGTGTCTTTATGTAAATGTGTAATATATAAGCGTTAGTTTTAATAAATATTGATTCACAAATTATAAATCAATTTTCTTCATAGATATATTACCTATGTGAAATGTGTTTGAGTTATGCAACCGTAAACAGGGTAAGCTCCAAGTGACATCCCCACAACATGGAACTTTGGACTGATTTACAATTTATCAGTAAGTTCTTCGATATCGTATGTATCCGTTTTAAGCGTTCGTAATGGATTTTATTTTTGTTCACAACATGATTTTCATTGATAATCTTAACCGACTACAAATGAAAATGCAGCATCCAACATATGATGTGCAATCCGTTCGAAAATTTGAAGAGCAAACCAAACAAAGCAACATAAAGATAGATACACAAATTTGCAAAAAAAAAAAAAAAAGATAGATACACAAACTTAAAAAAGTTTGATAAGGCGTTGGAAGTGTTTTCGAAGAGTTCGTAATGGATTAGGATCACTTTCTCCGTAACCAGCTCTGTCGAAGAGTAAAAAGTATATCTTATATAAAAACAACCATTAAATTTTTAAATGTACTCCCTCTGTTTCAAAATAGTTGATGTTTGGTTCGATGCACAAGAATTAAGAAATACACTTTTACCTAAAAAATAGCATTTAAAATATAAACTAAAACAAATTGAACCAATCATGAAAAAAACTATAAAACATCATTGGTCACATAATTTTCAATAAAGCTAAAACATCTTAAACTCTCCAAAACATCATCTATTTTGAAACGGAGGGAGTATCATTTAATTCTAACGTTTATAGCTGTGTGGTGTATAAATCAACGTCCTTGGAATTTCCATTTCCGTGGATGATTATGATTTTGTTTTTGGCTTTGTCCTTCGTAAATCCTAATTCTTTGTACGCTAAATATCTGCCATCATTGAGCTTGATTCTTGGAGATATCTCGGAAACATTTTCCGGCAATGGAATCGGCGGCGGTGGTATTATGGACTTGTAGATATAATAGCTTACCAATCCCACAATCCCATGTAGAATCAACATTATTTGGCCTGTAGACAATACATGCGATAACATTGCTAATCTCATGTATTTGCTTTGAAATCTCATGTATTGAATCTGACATATCATAGAAATCTATTGTTTAGAAGAATAGTTTTTTTTATATCTTGAATGTATATATTTGTACGAACTTCAGAATCAAGAAACAAGAAATCTATTAACTTATTTACAAAAAAAAGAAAAGAACTCTATTAACTTATATTTTAATCGTTTATTCATTTTGAACCCAAAAAAAAACATTCATACATACAACTTTCGGTGCCCTTGAAGATCAGCGAGTGATAATGGTCACTGAAAGTTAATGTGGCCCGTGAGGAAAAGAAAACCGACGTGATGACAGGAGATGGCAAGTTAATGCGGTAAGCTAACGTGAAGTAATAGAATCTCTTGCCCAAACAACTAAAATAATATTATAGTTCTTTTTCTTTTGCTGGCAAGCTGACCTCTTTTGTTACACATGTATTTCATTCTTTTCTCCTTTGTTACACGTATATGTCGCGTATCCACATTTTCAGTTTTGAATTTATTATTACGGATTTTGGATTAATAAAAGAGTGAATTGATAGCTACTATAAAGATTTAAAATTATCCTTCATAAATTTTGCTTTAGAAAATGAAAACATAAATTCATATTGCATCTTTGGTTTGTATTTATTACTGATAAAATAGCTAATCCCTCTACAAAGAATGTTATTTTGACGGTTTTTCACACATATTAGAAATAACTAAAATATATTATGTTTTTATAGATTACACTATTTAACTAATAATATTTAAGATAAACAAAGGCTCCAAACCTCTTTGAACATCATCATACGTTAGTGGAGGATGCAACTATGCATTAAAACAATATTGTCGTACTTTTTGAAATTTTATCAAAATCTATGTGTTAACCCCTACGAAAATATTGAGTTTTTGGTAAATGTTTTATATATTAAAGCCTATAATCTTTAGTGTTTTAAAATTTCTAACCACATTCTACATTTTTATTAATGTATTTTAAGATTTTTTTTTCATGGTATAAGGGAATCGTTATAATTTTGTTATCAATTAATTAAGTAAAACTTCATAATACTCCCAAAATCGATGGAATAACAACTAAAAAATCACTATTTGCCTGAAAAACGGAGAACACAAAGGCTCCAAACCTCTTTCAACATCATTATATGTTACTGGAGGATGCAACTATGCATTAAAACAATATTTTCGCATTTTTTAAAATTTTCTCGAAATCTATGTGTTAACCCGTACGAAAATATTAAGTTTTTGGTAAATGTTTTATATACTAAGCGTATAATATTTAGTGTTTTTTTAAAAAATTTCTAACCACATTCTAAATTCGTATTAATGTATTTAAAGCTCTTTTTCATTGTATAAGGGAATCATTATAATTTTTTATCAATTAATTTAATTAAACTTCATAATACTCCCTAAATCGATGGAATAACCACTATAAAATCACTACTTGCTTGAAAAACAGAGACAACAAATGCTCCAAACCTCTTTGAACATCATCATACGTTAGTGGAGGATGTAACTATGCATTAAAACAATATTGTCGTATTTTTGAAGTTTTATCAAAATCTATGTGTTAACCCCTACGAAAATATTGAGTTTTTGGTAAATGTTTTATATAATGAAGCCTATAACCTTTAGTGTTGTTTTAAAATTTCTAACCACATTCTGCATTTGTATTAATGTATTTTAAGCTCATTTTCATGATAAAAAGGAATCGTTATAATTTTTCTATCAATTAATTTAGTAAAACTTTATAATACTCCATAAATCGATAAAATAACCACTATAAAATCACTATTTGCTTGCAAAACGGAGATAACAAAGGCTCCAAACCTCTTTGAACATCATCATATGTTAATGGATAATGCAACTATGCATTAAAACAATATAGTCGTACTTTTTAATATTTTCTCAAAATCTATGTGTTAACCCCTACGAAAATATTGAGTTTTTGGTAAATATTTTATATACTGAAGCTTATAATCTTTAGTGTTGTTTTAAAATTTCTAACCACGTTCTACATTTTTATTAATGTATTTTAAAATTTCTTTCATGGTATAAGGGAATTGTTATAATTTTTTATAAATTAATTTAGTAAAACTTCATAATACTCCCTAAATCAATGGAATAACCACTATAACATCACAATTTGCTTGAAAAACGGAGACAGCACAGCCTCCAAACCTCTTGGAACATCATCATACGTTAGTGGAGGATGAAACTATGCATTAAAACAATATTGTCGTATTTTTTGAAATTTTATCAAAATCTATGTGTTAACCCCTACGAAAATATTGAGATTTTGGTAAATGTTTTATATAATGAAGTCTATAATCTTTAGTGTTCTTTTAAAATTTCTAACCACATTCTACATTTTTATTAATGTATTTTAAGATTCTTTTCATGGTATAAGGGAATCGTTATAATTTTTTAATCAATTAATTTAGTAAAACTTCATTATACTCCCTAAATCGATGGAATAACCACTATAAAATCACTATTTGCTTAGAAACGGAGACAACAAAGGCTCCAAACCTCTTTGAACATCATCATACGTTAGTGGAGGATGAAACTATGCAATAAAACAATATTTTCTTATTTTTGAAAATATCTCAAAATCTATGTGTTAACTAACCCTTACGAAAATATTGAGTTTTTGATAAATGTTTTATATACTAAGCCTATAATCTTTAGTGTTGTTTTAAAATTTCTCACCACATTTTACATTTTTATTAATGTATTTTAAGTTTTTTTCATGGTATAAGGGAATTGTTATAATTTATTTAACAATTAATTTAGTAAAACTTCATAATAGTCCCTAAATCGATTGAATAACCACTATAAAATCACTATTTGCTTGAAAAATAGAGACAACAAAGCTTCCACACCTCTTTAAACATCATCATACATTAGTGGAGGATGCAACTATGCATTAAAACAATATTGTCGTATTTTTTGAAATTTTATCAAAATCTATGTGTTAACCCCTACGAAAAATATTAAGTTTTTGGTAAATATTTTATATATTGAAGCCTATAATCTTTAGTGTTTTAAAATTTCTAACCACATTCTACATTTTTATTAATGTATTTTAAGATTTATTTCATGGTATAAAGGAATCGTTATAATTTTGTTATCAATTAATTAAGTAAAACTTCATAATACTCCCTAAATCGATGGAATAACCACTATAAAATCACTATTTGTTTGAAAAACGGAGACAACAAATGCTGCAAACCTCTTTCAACATCATTATATGTTACTGGAGGATGCAACTATGCATTAAAACAATATTGCATTTTTTGAAATTTTCTCGAAATCTATGTGTTAACCCGTACGAATATATTGAGTTTTTGGTAAATGTTTTATATACTAAGCGTATCGTCTTTTGTGTTTTTTTAAAATTTCTAACCACTTTCTAAATTTGTGTTAATGTATTTAAAGCTCTTTTTCATTGTATAAGGGAATCATTATAATTTTTTATCAATTAATTTAAATAAACTTCATAATACTCCCTAAATCGAGGGAATAACCACTATAAAATCACTATTTGCTT
>NC_027752.1:46192402-46196277 GCF_000695525.1 Brassica oleracea var. oleracea | reverse complement strand
AAAACGGAGACAACAAAGGCTCCAAACCTTTTTAAACATCATTATATGTTAGTGGAGGATGCAATATGCATTAAAACAATATTGTCGCATTTTTTGAAATTTTCTCGAAATCTATGTGTTAACCCGTACGAAAATATTGAGTTTTTGATAAATGTTTTATATACTAAGCGTATAATCTTTAGGGTTTTTTTTAATTTCTAACCACATTCGTAGTAATGTATTTAAAGCTTTTTTTTCATTGTATAAGGGAATCATTATAATCTTTTATCAATTAATTTAACTAAACTTCATAATACTCCCTAAATCTATGGAATAACCACAATAAAATCACTATTTGCTTGAAAAACGAAGACAACATAGGCTCCAAACCTCTTTGAACATCATCATATGTTAGTGGATGATGCAACTATGCATTTAAACAATATAGTCGTATTTTTAAAAATTTTCTCAAAATCTATGTGTTAACCAACCCCCTACGAAAATATTGAGTTTTCTGTAAATGTTTTATATACTGAAGCTTATAATCTTTAGTGTTGTTTTAAAATTTCTAACCACATTTTACATTTTTATTAATATATTTTAAGTTTTTTTCATTGTATATGGGAATTGTTATAATTTATTTATCAATTAATTTAGTAAAACTTCATAATAGTCCCTAAATCGATGGAATAACCACTATAAAATCACTATTTGCTTGAAAAACGGAGACAACACAGCCTCCAAACCTCTTGGAACATCATCATACATTAGTGGAGGATGCAATTATGCATTAAAAAAATATTGTCGTATTTTCTGAAATTTTATCAAAATCTATGTGTTAACCCCTACGAAAATATTGAGTTTTTGGTTAATGTTTTATACAATGAAGCCTATAATCTTTAGTCTTGTTTTAAAATTTCTAACTACATTCTAATTTGTATTAATGTATTTAAAGCTCTTTTTTCATGGTATAAGGGAATTGTTATAATTTTTTTATCAATTAATTTAATTAAACTTCATAATACTCCCTAAATCGATGGAATAACCACACCATTATAAAATTGCTATTCTCTAGATAAATGAAGACAACAAAAGTTCCAAACTCTTTGACTATAATAATATATTAGTACATGAGACAACTATGCATTGAAACAATATTGTTATATTTTTTTAATTTTTCTCAAAATTTATGTGTTAACACCCCTACGAAAATATTGAGTTTTTGGTAAATGCTCTATATACAGAAGCCTATGATCTTTAGTGTTATTTTAAAATTTCTAAACAAATTTTATATTTGTATTAATGTATATTAAACTCTCTTTCATGGTACATGGGTATCGGTTTAATTTTTTGTCAATTAATTTATTAAGACTTCATAATACTCCCTAAATTGGTGGACAAACCTCTATAAAATCGATATTCTTTATAAAAACGGAGACAACAAAGGTTCCAAAACTCTTTGACTTTCATAATATGTCAGTGAAGGATGTAACTATGCAGTACTTTTTTGAAATTTAATCAAAATCTATGTGTTAACCTCTAACCACATTCTGCATTTGTATTAATGTATTTTAAGATTTTTTTCATGGTTTAAGGGAATCGTTATATTTTTGTTATCAATTAATTAAGTAAAACTTCATAATACTCCCTAAATCGATGGAATAACCGCTATAAAATCACTATTTGCTTGAAAAACGGAGACAACAAAGGCTCCAAACCTCTTTCAACATCATTATATGTTAGTGGAGGATGCAACTATGCATTAAAACAATATTTTCATATTTTTTGAAATTTTCTCAAAATCTATGTGCTATAATCTATGTGTTAACCCGTACGAAAATATTGTGTTTTTGATAAATGTTTTATATACTAAGTGTATAATCTTTAGTGTTTTTTTTAAATTTCTAACCATATTCTAAATTTGTATTAATGTATTTCAAGCTCTTTTTCATTGTATAAGGGAATCATTATAATTTTTTATCAATTAATTTAATTAAACTTCATAATACTCCCTAAATCGATGGAATGACCACTATAAAATGAAGGCGGGATGGGATACTACTTAGGAATCCCAGAGGATATCAGTGGATCAAAGTGTAAATTATTTGCTTTCTAAAGGAGAAGCTCCTACACAGAGTGAATGGCTGGACTGGTAGATGGTTATCTAAGGGAGGAAAAGAGGTTTTGATTAAATCAATACTGCTAGCTCTGCCGACTTATGTCATGTCCAGCTTTCTGCTTCCTTTAGAGATATGTGAGAATTTAGCAAGTGCCATTGCACAATTCTGGTGGAGCTCGAATCCTCCGAAAAGAGGAATCCATTGGGCAAAATGAGGAAAAATGTGTGCACCTCGGGAGGAGGGAGGAATTGGTTTCCGTATGATCCATGAATTTAATCTAGCGCTTCTAGCTAAACAGCTTTGGCGTCTCGTTCAATTTCTGGATTCACTAGTAGCGAGAGTTCTTCGGAGAAGATATTACCGTCTGAGTTCGCCGCTGCGAGTTGGTACAGCAGATACCCCATCGTATGTATGGACGAGTATTATTGCCGCGAGGAAGCTTTTACTTCTGGGCATCAGAAGCAAAGTGCATTCAGGGTATGAAATTAATGTGTGGGGGGGATCCTTGGATCCCTTTGACCCCAGCTAGACCGGCTCATGCCAGGGCCTCAGTAGTAAACCCAAATATGACCGTAAGCAGTCTTATCAATCCTGTTTCAAAGGAGTGGGATGTTAGTTTGCTGGAACAATATGTAGCTCAAGAGGATATTCCGATGATTTTGAGTTTGGCCATAAGCCCTAGCCATCGACGAGATACTGTTTGCTGGAGTCACACAAAGAACGAACAATATACTGTTAAGTCAGGATATTGGGTTGCTACAAACTTGATGAGAAAAGAGGAGGAAATAGAAGTTCTACAACCCAGCATTACAAAACTAAAAGCCTTTGCTTGGAAGGTGAATGCGCCACAAAAGATATGTCATCTTATATGGAAACTAATATCAGGACAGGTAGCAGTAACAAGGGATTTGGTACGTCGTAATATGCGTTGTGATAACTATTGCCCAAGATGTGGAACGCCAGAAGAGACCGTTACTCATGCTATCTTTGAGTGTCCACCTGCCTTACAAGCATGGGAGTTATCAGTAACACCGTCGAGCTCTCAAATCTTCCCTGTATCAAGTATTTATGCTAACATGGACTATCTTTTCTGGAGAAAGAATAGAATTTTGGAGCCAGAAG
This sequence comes from Brassica oleracea var. oleracea, assembly GCF_000695525.1. Taxonomy (NCBI): domain Eukaryota; kingdom Viridiplantae; phylum Streptophyta; class Magnoliopsida; order Brassicales; family Brassicaceae; genus Brassica; species Brassica oleracea. Next base: position 46,193,056 of record NC_027752.1, on the reverse strand, counting down.
ATGATAGAGATCCCTATCCTTGGATAATTTGGTACATCTGGAAAGTTAGGAATGATAAGTTGTTTAGAGGCATAGACAGGGACCCTTTGGAACTAGTCAGGTATGCAGAGAGTGAGTGCCAAGCTTGGTACAATGCGCGAGACTCTGTGCCGATTCCGACACAGGTACAAACTACTGAAGAAACACAATCCTTAAGCTTGTGTAATATTTGTATGGTGGATGGTTCATGGACCTCTACAGCTCAGTTTAGTGGGATGGGATGGGTTGGGAAGGATACCATGGGTAAGATTCAACTCATGGGGTCAAGAAACCTAAGGAGGAGGCAAACAGCTTTACATTCGGAACTGGAAGCGCTACAGTGGGCAATGTAGAGTATGCTACAACACTCGATCTGTCAGAGGTTTGGGACGGACTGCAAGGATCTGTTTGCAACGATAGAACAACCACAAGCTTGGTCCAACTTCTCAACTGAACTGGAAACAATTCAAACTCTTCGGTTGTGTTTTTCAGACTTCAAGATCAGCTACTTTCCAAGGCCGCAAAATGAATTTGCAGATTCGTTAGCAAGGAATGCACGCTCTTTTCATAGACCCTTATGTTTTATTGGTTGTTCTATCCTGGTCTGGCTCCCCAGACCACCTCAAGCTTGAGTAA
>NC_027752.1:46186229-46192392 GCF_000695525.1 Brassica oleracea var. oleracea | reverse complement strand
TCCCTAAATCGATGGAATAACCACTATAAAATCACTATTTGCTTGAAAAACGGAGACAACAAAGGCTCCAAACCTCTTTCAACATTATTATATGTTAGTGGAGGATGCAACTATGCCTTAAAACAATATTGTCACATTTTTTGAAATTTTCTCGAAATCTATGTGTTAACCCGTACGAAAATATTGAGTTTTTGATAAATGTTTTATATACTAAGCGTATAATCTTTAGTGTTCTTTTTTAAATTTCTAACCACATTCTAAATTTGTAATAATGTATTTAAAGCTCTTTTTCATTGTATAAGGGAATCATTATAATTTTTTATCAATTAATTTAACTAAATTCATAATACTTCCTAAATCGATTGAATAACCACTATAAAATCATTATTTGCTTGAAAAACGAAGACAACATAGGCTCCAAACCTCTTTGAACATCATCATATGTTAGTGGATGATGCAAGGATGCATTTAAACAATATAGTCGTACTTTTTGAAATTTTCTCAAAATCTATGTGTTAACCCCTACGAAAATATTGAGTTTTCTGTAAATGTTATATATACTGAAGCTTATAATCTTTAGTGTTGTTTTAAAATTTCTAACCACATTTTACATTTTTATTAATATATTTTAAGTTTTTTTCATTGTATATGGGAATTTTTATAATTTATTTATCAATTAATTTAGTAAAACTTCATAATAGTCCCTAAATCGATGGAATAACCACTATAAAATCACTATTTGCTTGAAAAACGGAGACAACACAGCCTCCAAACCACTTGGAACATCATCATACATTAGTGGAGGATGCAAATATGCATTAAAAAAATATTGTCGTATTTTTTGAAATTTTATCAAAATTATGTGTTAACCCCTACAAAATAATAAGTTTTTTGATAAATGGTTAATATACTGAATCCTATAATCTTTAGTATTGTTTTAAAATTTCTAACCACATTATAAATTTGTATTAATATATTCTAAACTCTCTTTATCTTTTTTTCATGGTATAAGGGAATTTTTATAATTTTTTATCAATTAATTTAATTAAACTTCATAATACTCCTTATATCGATGGAATAACCACTATAAAATCACTTTTTGCTTGAAAAAAGGAGACAACAAAGGCTCCAAACCTCTTTGAACATCATCATATGTTAGTGGAGGACGCAACTATGCATTAAAACAATAATGTCGTATTTTTTGAAATTTTATCAAAATTTATGTGTTAACCCCTAAGAAAATATTGAATTTTTGGTAAATGTTTTATATATTGAAGCCTATAATCTTTAGTGTTGTTTTAAAATTTCTAACCACATTCTACAGTTTTATTAATGTATTTTAAGATTCTTTTAATGGTATGAGGGAATCTTTATATTTTTTTAATCAATTAATTTAGTAAAACTTCATTATACTCCCTAAATCGATGGAATAACCACTAAAAAATCACTATTTACTTAAAAACCAGAGACAACACAGCCTCCAAACCTCTTGGAACATCATCATACGTTAGTGGAGGATGCAACTATGCATTTAAACAATATAGTCGTATTTTTTGAAATTTTCTCAAAATCTATGTGTTTTCTGTAAATGTTTTATATACTGAAGCTTATACTCTTTAGTGTTGTTTAAAAATTTCTAACCACATTTTACATTTTTATTAATATATTTTAAGTTTTTTTCATGGTATTAGGGAATTGTTATAATTTATTAATCAATTAATTTAGTAAAACTTCATAATAGTCCCTAAATCGATGGAATAACCACTATAAAATCACTATTTGCTTGAAAAACGGAGACAACAAAGCTTCCAAACCTCTTTGAAACTATGCATTAAAACAATCTTGTCGTATTTTTTGAAATTTTATCAAAATCTATGTGTAATCCCTACAAAAATATTGAGTTTTTGGTAAATGTTCTATATATTAAGCCTATAATCTTTAGTGTTGTTTTAAAATTTCTAACCACATTCTTATTTGTATTAATGTATTTAAAGCTCCTTTTTCATGGTATAAGGGAATTGTTATAATTTTTTTATCAATTAATTTAATTAAACTTCATAATACTCCCTAAATCGATGGAATAACCACTATAAAATCACTATTTGCTTGAAAAACAGATACAACAAAGGCTCCAAACCTCTTTGAACATCATCATATGTTAGTGGATGATGAAACTATGCTTTAAAACAATATAGTCGTATTTTTTGAAATTTTATCAAAATCTATGTGTTAACTAACCCTTACGAAAATATTGAGTTTTTGATTAATGTTTTATATACTAAGCCTATAATCTTTAGTGTTGTTTTATAATTTCTAACAACATTTTAAATTTTTATTAATGTATTTTAACTTTTTTTCATGTTATAAGGGAATTGTTATAATTTTTTTATCAATTAATTTAGTAAACCTTCATAATAGTCCATAAGTCGATGGAATAACTACTATAAAATCACAATTTTCTTGAAAAACGGAGACAACAAAGCCTCCAAACCTCTTGGAACATCATCATACGTTAGTGGAGGATGCAACTATGCATTAAAACAATATTGTCGTATTTTTTGAAATTTTATCAAAATCTATGTGTTACCCACTACGAAAATATTGAGTTTTTAATAAATGTTTTATATAATGAAGCCTATAATGTTTAGTGTTGTTTTAAAATTTCTAACCACATTCTTCATTTCTATTAATGTATTTTAAGATTTTTTTTCACGGTATAAGGGAATCTTTATATTTTTGTTATCAATTAATTAAGTAAAACTTCATAATACTCTATAAATCGATGAAATAACTACTATAAAATCACTATTTGCTTGAAAAACAGATACAACAAAGGCTCCAAACCTCTTTGAACATCATCATATGTTAGTGGATGATGAAATTATGCATTAAAACAATATAGTCATAGTTTTTGAAATTTTATCAAAATCTATGTGTTACCCACTACGAAAATATTGAGTTTTTAATAAATGTTTTATATAATGAAGCCTATAATGTTTAGTGTTGTTTTAAAATTTCTAACCACATTCTTCATTTCTATTAATGTATTTTAAGATTTTTTTCATGGTATAAGGGAATCGTTATAATTTTTTATCAATCAATTTAGTAAAACTTCATAATACTCCCTAAATCGATGGAATAACCACTATAAAATCACTATTTGCTTGAAAAACGGAGACAACAAAGGCTCCAAACCTCTTTTATTAATATATTTTAAGTTTTTTTCATTGTATATGGGAATTGTTATAATTTATTTATCAATTAATTTAGTAAAACTTCATAATATTCCCTAAATTGATGGAATAACCACTATAAAATCACTATTTGCTTGAAAAACGGAGACAACACAGCCTCCAAACCTCTTGGAACATCATCATACATTAGTGGAGGATACAACTATGTATTAAAAAAATATTGTCGTATTTTTTGAAATTTTATCAAAATCTATGTGTTAACCCCTACGAAAATATTGAGTTTTGGGTAAATGTTTTATATAATGAAGCCTATAATCTTTGGTGTTGTTTTAAAATTTCTAACCACATTCTGCATTTGTATTAATGTATTTTTAAATTTTTTTCATGGTATAAGGGAATCGTTATATTTTTGTTACCAATTAATTAAGTAAAACTTTGTAATACTCCCTAAATCGATGGAATAACCACTATAAAATCACTATTTGCTTGAAAAACGGAGACAACAAAGGCTCCAAACCTCTTTCAACATCATTATATGTTTGTGGAGGATGCAACTATGCATTAAAAAAATATTTTCGTATTTTTTGGAATTTTATCAAAATCTATGTGTTAACCCCTACGAAAATATTGAGTTTTTGTTAAATGTTTTATATAATGAAGCCTATAATCTTTAGTCTTGTTTTAAAATTTCTAACCACATTCTAATTTGTATTAATGTATTTAAAGCTCTTTTTTCATGGTATAAGGGAATTCTTATAATTTTTTTATCAATTAATTTAATTAAACTTCATAATACTCCCTAAATCGATGGAATAACCACTATAAAATCACTATTTGCTTGAAAAACGGATACAAAAAAGGCTCCAACCCTCTTTGAACATCATAATACATTAGTGGAGGATGCAACTATGCATTAAAATAATATTGTCGCATTTTTTGAAATTTTCTCGAAATCTATGTGTTAATCCGTACGAAAATATTGAGTTTTTGATAAATGTTTTATATACTAAGCGTATAATCTTTAGGGTTTTTTTTAATTTCTAACCACATTCTAAATTTTTATTAATGTATTTCAAGCTCTTTTTCATTGTATAAGGGAATAATTATAATTTTTTTTCAATTAATTTAATTAAACTTCATAATACTCCCTAAATCGATGGAATAACCACTATAAAATCACTATTTGCTTGAAAAACGAAGACAACAAAGGCTCCAACCCTCTTTGAACATCATCATATGTTAATGGATAATGAAACTATGCATTAAAACAATATAGTCGTATTTTTTGAATTTTTCTCAAAATCTATATGTTAACCTTTACGAAAATATAGAGTTTTTGGTAAATGTTTTATATAATGAAGCCTATAATCTTTAATGTTGTTTTAAAATTTCTAACCACATTCTACAGTTTTATTAATGTATTTTAAGATTCTTTTAATGGTATAGGGGAATCGTTATAATTTTTTAATCAATTAATTTAGTAAAATTTCATTATACTCCCAAAATCGATGGAATAACCACTATAACATCACTATTTACTTGAAAAACGGAGACAACACAGCCTCCAAACCTCTTGGAACATCATCATACGTTAGTGGAGGATGCAACTATGCATTAAAAAAATATTGTCGTATTTTTTGAAATTTTATCAAAATCTATGTGTTAACCCCTACGAAAATATTGAGTTTTTGGTAAATGTTTTATATAATGAAGCCTATAATCTTTAATGTTCTTTTAAAATTTATAACCACATTCTACATTTTTATTAATGTATTTTAAGATTATTTTCATGGTATAAGGGAATCGTTATAATTTTTTAATCAATTAATTTAGTGAACCTTCATTATACTCCCAAAATCGATGGAATAACCACTATAAAATCACTACTTGCTTGAAAAACGGAGACAACAAAGGCTCCAAACCTCTTTTAACGTCAACATACTTTAGTGGAGGATGAAACTATGAAATAAAACAATATTGTCTTATTTTTGAAAATTTCTCAAAATCTATGTGTTAACTAACCCTTACGAAAATATTGAGTTTTTGATAAATGTTTTATATACTAAGCCTATAATCTTTAGTGTTGTTTTATAATTTCTAACCACATTTTACATTTTTATTAATGTATTTTAACTTTTTTCATGTTATAAGGGAATTGTTATAATTTATTTATCAATTAATTTAGTAAACCTTCATAATAGTCCCTAAGTCGATGGAATAACTACTATAAAATCACTATTTGCTTGAAAAACGGAGACAACAAAGCCTCCAAAACCTCTTTGAACATCATCATACGCTAGTGGAGGATGCAACTATAAATTAAAACAATATTGTCATATTTTTTGAAGTTTTATCAAAGTCTATGTGTAACCTCTACAAAAATATTGAGTTTTTGGTAAATGTTTTATATATTAAGCCTATAATCTTTAGTGTTGTTTTAAAATTTCTAACCACATTATACATTTGTAATAATGTATTTAAAGCTCTTTTTCATGGTATAAGGGAATTGTTAAAATTTTTTTATCAATTAATTTTATTAAACTTCATAATACTCTCTAAATCGATGGAATAACCACTATAAAATCACTATTTGCTTGAAAAACGGAGACAACAAAGGCTCCAAACCTCCTTGAACATCATTATACGTTAGTGGAGGATGCAACTATGCATTAAAACAATATTGTTGTATTTTTTGAAATTTTATCAAAATCTATGTGTTAACCCATACGAAAATATTGAGTTTTTGGTAAATGTTTTATATAATGAAGCCTATAATATTTAGTGTTGTTTTAAAATTTCTAACCACATTCTTCATTTCTATTAATGTATTTTAAGATTTTTTTTCATGGTATAAGGGAATCTTTTTATTTTTGTTATCAATTAATTAAGTAAAACTTCATAATACTCCCTAAATCAATGGAATAACCACTATAAAATCACTATTTGCTTGAAAAACGGAGACAACAAAG
>NC_027752.1:46179900-46181339 GCF_000695525.1 Brassica oleracea var. oleracea | reverse complement strand
AATATTGTCGTATTTTTTGAAATTTTATCAAAATCTATGTGTTACCCACTACGAAAATATTGAGTTTTTAATAAATGTTTTATATAATGAAGCCTATAATGTTTAGTGTTGTTTTAAAATTTCTAACCACATTCTTCATTTCTATTAATGTATTTTAAGATTTTTTTTCACGGTATAAGGGAATCTTTGTATTTTTGTTATCAATTAATTAAGTAAAACTTCATAATACTCTTTAAATCGATGAAATAACTACTATAAAATCACTATTTGCTTGAAAAACGGAGACAACAAAGGCTCCAAACCTCTTTCAACTTCATTATATGTTACTGGAGAATGCAACAATGCATTAAAACAATATTGTCGCATTTTTTGAAATTTTCTCGAAATCTATGTGTTAACCCGTACGAAAATATTGAGTTTTTGATAAATGTTTAATATACTAAGCGTATAATCTTTAGTGTTTTCTTTTAATTTCTAACCACATTCTAAATTTGTATTAATGTATTTCAAACTCTTTTTCATTGTATAAGGGAATCATTATAATTTATTATCAATTAATTTAATTAAACTTCATAATACTCCCTAAATCGATGGAATTACCACTATAAAATCACTATTTGCTTGAAAAACGAAGACAACAAAGGCTCTAAACCTCTTTGAACATCATCATATGTTAGTGGATGATGAAATTATGCATTAAAACAATATAGCTGTATTTTTTGAAATTTTCTCAAAATCTATGTGTTAATCCCTACGAAAATATTGAGTTTTTTGTAAATCTTTTATATACTGAAACTTATAATCTTTAGTGTTCTTTTAAAATTTCTAACCACATTCTCCAATTTTTATTAATGTATTTTAAGATTTTTTCATGGTATAAGGGAATCGTTATAATTTTTTATCAATTAATTTAGTCAAACTTAATAATACTCCCAAAATCGATGGAATAACCACTATAACATCACTATTTGCTTGAAAAACAGAGACAACAAAGCCTCCAAACCTCTTGGAACATCATCATACGTTAGTGGAGGATGCAACTATGCATTAAAACAATATTTTTGAAATTTTTTCAAAATCTATGTGTTAACCCCTACGAAAATATTGAGTTTTTTGTAAATCTTTTATATACTGAAGCTTATAATCTTTAGTGTTGTTTTAAAATTTTTTACCACATTCTACATTTCTATAAATGTATTTAAAGCCCTTTTTTCATGGTATAAGGGAATTGTTATAATTTTTTTATCAATTAATTTAATTAAACTTCATAATACTCCCTAAATCGATGGAATAACCATTATAAAATCACTATTTGCTAGAAAAACGAAGACAACAAAGGCTCCAAACCTCTTTGAACATCATCATATGTTAGTGGAAATTATGCATTAAAATAATATAGTCGTATTTTTTGAAATTTTTTCAAAATCTATGTGTTAACC
>NC_027752.1:46177458-46179800 GCF_000695525.1 Brassica oleracea var. oleracea | reverse complement strand
ATCAAAATCTATGTGTTAACCCCTACGAAAATATTGAGTTTTTGGTATATGTTTTATATAATGAAGCCTATAATCTTTAGTTTTTTTTTTTAAATTTCTAACCACATTCTGCATTTGTATTAATGTATTTTAAGATTTTTTTCTTGGTATAAGGGAATCGTTATATTTTTGTTATCAATTAATTAAGTAAAACTTCATAATACTCTCTAAATCGATGGAATATCCACTATAAAATCACTATTTGCCTGAAAAACGGAGACAACAAAGGCTCCAAACCTTTTTCAACATCATTATATGTTAGTGGAGGATGCAACTATGCATTAAAACAATATTGTCGCTTTTTTTGAAATTTTCTCGAAATCTATGTGTTAACCCGTACGAAAATATTGAGTTTTTGATAAGAGAATTCGGCCAAAAAAACCTCAACTTTGCATGAATTGCCAAAAGAAACATAAACTTTTCGGCTGACCAAAAAAACACCAAACTTTCATTGACTTTAGAATTAAATAACAATGTTTTCGCTAACTTGCCAATTTAGCACGCCGTCAACAAATTTAACAGAAATATTTGACGCCGTTTTAAATTTGTTAAATTCAACAAATTTAACACCAAATGAAACGACGACCCCTAGATTCGAACCCAGGTTGGTTGGTAAAATGGCAATGTATTTTACCACTAGGCTACTGGCAATTTCAATGTACTTACTAACATGTTTACTTTTATTTGGTACATATTAAATATAAAAAATTCTCTAAAAACTTAATAAGATCTTTAAAATTCCAAAAAAATTAAAAAAAATAAAGAAGATTTTTATAAAATTAATTTAGAAATTAAAATTAAAAATAAAATTTTATTTTTCTTTCTAAAAAATAAAAATTCTTCCAAAATTTTCTAAAAACTTAAAAAGATATTTAAATTCCAAAAGATTGAAAAAATAAAGAAATTTTTTATAAAATTAATTTCGAAATTAAAATAGAAATTTTTAAAAAAATTAATTTTGAAATTAAAATAGAAAATAAAAATTTATTTTTTCTTTTCAAAAAAACACGAACTTTTCACGAATTGAAAAGAAAAAATAAAATTTTATTTTTTAATTTCAAAATTAATTTTATTAAAAATTTCTTTATTTTTTAAATTTTTTGGAATTTTAAAGATCTTTTCAAGTTTTTAGAAAATTTTGGAAGATTTTTTATTTTTTAAAAAGAAAAATAAAATTTTATTTTTAATTTAAATTTCTAAATTAATTTTATAAAAATCTTCTTTATTTTTTTTAATTTTTTTGGAATTTTAAAGATCTTATTAAGTTTTTAGAGAATTTTTTATATTTAATATGTACCAAATAAAAGTAAACATGTTAGTAAGTACATTGAAATTGCCAGTAGCCCAGTGGTAAAATACTTTGTCAGTTGACCAACCAACCAGGGTTCGAATCCAGGGGTCTACATATTTTTAATTTCAAATCATGTAAAACGACGTCGTTTTACATCATTTGAAAACGACGTCGTTTTACTTAACGCCAATAATAAACGACGTCAGATATTTCTGTTAAATTTGTTGACGGCGTGCTGAATTGGCAAGTCAGCGAAAACATTTTTAATTAATTCTAAAGTTAATGAAAGTTTGGTGTTTTTTTGGTCAACCCAAAAGTGTATGTTTCTTTTGGCAATTCGTGCAAAGTTGAGGTTTTTTTTTGCCGAATTCTCTTTTTGATAAATGTTTTATATACTAAGCGTATAATCTTTAGTTTTTTTTTTAATTTCTTACCACATTCTAAATTTGTATTAATGTATTTAAAGCTCTTTTTCATTGTATAAGGGAATCATTATAATTTTTTATCAATTAATTTAATTAAACTTCATAATACACCCTAAATCGATGGAATAACCACTATAAAATCACTATTTGCTTGAAAACCGAAGACAACAAAGGCTCCAAACCTCTTTGAACATCATCATATGTTAGTGGAGGATGAAACTATGCATTAAAACAATATAGTCGTATTTTTTGAAATTTTCTCAAAATATATGTGTTAACCCCTACGAAAATATTGAGTTTTCGGTAAATGTTTTATATACTGAAGCTTATAATCTTTAGTGTTGTTTTAAAATTTCTAACCACATTTTACATTTTTATTAATATATTTTAAGTTTTTTCCTTGGTATAAGGGAATTGTTATAATTTATTATCAATTAATTTAGTAAAACTTCATAATAGTCCCTAAATCGATGGAATAACCACTATAAAATCACTATTTGCTTGAAAAACGGAGACAACAAAGCCTCCAAACCTCTTTGAACATCATCATACGTTGGTAGAGGATGCAACTATGCATTAAAACAATA